>NC_037675.1:98597769-98625854 GCF_003255815.1 Theropithecus gelada | reverse complement strand
AAAAAAAAAAAAAAAAAAAAAAAAGAAAGTAAAGTGGCGTGCTCCTCAGATCACAATGAGAGGGGCTAAATCGTGTGCTCAGATCAATCAAGAGACATGAGGTCCTTAGTCCCTGATTCTCATGCCACTGCTACTCTTTCTCAATGTCATTCCTTTGAGTTCTTTTTCCTAGAGGACCCCAAATCTCTCACACTAAGGACTTTATGGGCACTTCCCAGCTGTGTGACCTTGAGTTAGTCACGTTCCCTCTCTGAGGCTTAGGTTTTTCATCTATAAAACTGGGCAATATTAACCTACCTCAATGGGGGCTGTTATGAGGATTGAATTAGAAAACAGTCCCTGTTACATGACTGGGGAGGAAAGCTATTGATACCATTGTGCTTTAGGCTACACTGGTTCTTAAAAAATTTGTAACCCAAATATAACCAGGCCAGAGGTCCAGTCTCTGCATAGAGTAGCTTTTGAATAAACAGTAGTTTGACAGTCAAAAGTAATTCTTAAAATCTTTTCTGAAATATCCTATAGACTATTGAAGGATGTGCAATTCACATTCTACAGCAAAATATTTTAAAAGCATCATTCCCTATTTACTCCCCTCTCAACCTTCAAGCTGTCCCATAACTTCCCCATAAGACTTTCTCCTTCTCTCCTATTTCCACTTAAGACACCATGCAGCCTATGGTCTCTTTGCTTTGCCTGTCACCTGACTTCCTGCTCTACCTCTCTTCCTTCTGGTAATCCATTCCCATTCCTGAATACAGTGCCTTACCTAGGCCATTAGGAGTCCTTCCAATTATGCAGTTCTTTCTACTCATTAGACTGCCCAACAGACAGAAGGTCTGAGATCATGCAGAAAGACTGTGAGTCCTGTTGAGAAGGTCAGGTGTGTGCACAGGCTGCAAATACTGCTACAACACTTAGATCCACTAAATTACACATAAATAATTTGAATTGCTTTTAGAGCAATGCACAAAATAGAGGACACTCTTTGTTGCCAGCAAAGGCTTCAAGCTTTGAATGCTTACTTGGCTTCTTACCTGGAGAACTGTGTTTTTAGCCCACCTGGCATCAGGTTAGAAAGAGGCCAGCAAATCCCATGAAAGGCCTTCTGAGCTTTGAAGGCTTCACTGGGAGAGAGGAAAGAGAAAAAACTATTTTCTGCCAAAGTCAACTGCCTACTCCTTTCCCATGATCTTGCCCTGTTTGGCCTTCTGATGAAGGTGGCATCTTTCAAAAAGGACTATCATTCTACAGCCACAGGTGCCAAGACCTCAAGAGATAAGAGAATGTTTACTCAAAGGAGAAAACCACCTTCTGCTCATTGCTCTTCTTACATTGAAAGCTCCATTCCCTGTTAGAGTGTCCTTGTTAGATGTTTTAAAGGCCTTTGTTTTGTCCTCAACTTCAGGGTGGATGGAAGAGAAATGTTGAAGAAAAGGTATGTAGACCAAAGTCCAACCCGGCCTCCTGTGGACATTTGCTAGAGTTATTGGTATCTGGAATGGGCACAGGGTCCACCGAAACCTCTGAACCTTAACTCAAGAGCCAAGAGCATCACCTCATTTGGATCTGAGCAGAATCCCATCAGCAGTTCCCTCCAAGGAAGGCCCATCACTCAGCAAGCCGTTCCCAGGGTCTTCAGTCCCCATTAGTATTTAATGTTATTCCTATGGTAAGCGATGGCTGGGTTCAGCTCTTTTGGAATGGGTCTGGGTTTAGTTTGCCCGTGGAAAAGGATGCATTAGTGAGATTAAATGGGGCTTGTCATGCCAGCACATGTCACTGGAGCTGCTACAGACAATAACGACAGCAGGAAACGATCTTTCGCAAATGATGAATTCGTGTCTGGATTTGATTGTGCTTTTTTGTAAAGGTGTGTCGGGGGTCACAGCTTCACACAGTCCAAACGGGTTTCCTGACAGGCTGCCAGCTCTAGAGTCTTGCGGTAGATTGGGTGCTTGGTTAAATGCAAGCTAATGTTTGTGCCTTTCATGGAGATGCAAGCACCAGCAGCAAGACAAAAAGAAAGTAAAAATTAACAGCGGGAGGAAAATGGGGAAAACTACTTGTTGTATTCCAGGCACCGAATTATACTGCTCAATTAATTTTTCTGGCTCCCTCTAAATGGTGGGCTCCTCAAGAGTGAGAACCACAGCTTATCCAGTTCTATTCTCCCAATTTTATTATGGCACCTGGCACATAGTAAACACTCAGAGATTGATGAATGTATGAATGGCCAAACTCTGCTTGATTCCCATTTTAGAGGAACAAAATCCAGACAGATACATAGCTTTAAGTGAGAAAAAATCAATAAAACAGTCTAAGCACATTATAATACAATGGCATAAAGCAGTATCATGAAGTCATTAAAAATAATGGTGGATTCAGATGATTGGATGAATACAATGTGGAATAAGCATGCAATAGAATATTATTTAGCTTTAAAAAGGAGGGGAATTCTGACACATGCTACAACATGGATGAACCTTGAGGACATTATACTAAGTGAAATAAGCCAGTCAAAAAAGAGCATGTATTGGATGATTCCATTTGACTGGATGACTCCATTTGACGATGATATGAGTTATCTAGAGTAGTCGAATTCATAGGGACAGAAAGTAGAACTGTAGTTGCCAGAGGCTCAGGGAGAGAGGTATGGGGAGTTGTGTAATGGGTACAGAGTTTCAGTTTTGCAAAATGAAAAGAGTTCTGCAGAGGAATTGTAGTATTGGTAGCACACCAATGTGAATGTACTTAATGCCACTGAACCGTACTCATAAAAATGTACAGTTAAGATCGTAAATTGTATACTTTGTGCATTTTACTGCAAGTAAAACAAACGTAGGAAATTTTGTCCAAATGGAAAAATGCAATATGTTTTGTCCAAATGGAAGAATGCAAAATGGCATAGACAAGCACATGAAAAGGAATAAGCAAAGAGAAAACCACTGCATGGTGGGTGGTGGCATCATCACGATTATATAATTTTTAAAATGTATTTAATATTTACACATTTCCTTTAAAAACTTGTTTTACTCAAAAAAGTAAAGATATCAAAAGAATACCTAGCAGGAGAAAGGAATAAAAGCACAAATAGATCTGAATGATACTGACAACACGGCTGTGGTCATGGGTTCCTGATGTAGAGGGATGCAGAGCTCGTTAAGTGCCAATGTCCCTTAGTCACTTCCCTTTGATGATGGTGGTGGTGGTGATGATGATGGTGATGGTGATGGTGGTGGTGATGATGATATCGGTGGTGGTGATAATGATGCTGGTGATGATGGTGGTGATGATCATGGTGGTGGTGGTGATGATGATATTGGTGGTGGTGGTAATGATGCTGGTGATGATGGTGATGGTGGTGGTGATGATGATCATCATGGCGGTGGTGGTGGTGGTGATGATGGTGGTGGTGATGATCATGGTGGTGGTGGTGATGATGATATTGGTGGTGGTGGTAATGATGCTGGTGATGATGGTGGTGGTGGTGATGACGATGGTGATGGTGGTGGTGATGATGATATTGGTGGTGGTGGTAATGATGCTGGTGATGGTGGTGATGGTGGTGGTAATGATGATGGTAGTGATGATGATGATGGTGGTGGTGATAATGATGATGGTGGTGCTAATGATGGTGGTGGTGGTGAGTGAGTGGTGGTGATGATGTTGGTCATGGTGATGATGTTGGTAATGATGATGGTGGTGGTGATGGTGGTAGTGATGGAGGTGATGATGGTGGTGATGGTGGTGGTGATGATGGTGGTGATGGTGGTGGTGATGATGGTGATATAGTTGAACTGTGGAAAACAGAATTAAATAAATTGGAAGGAATTCAATAACACATACTTGATGCTAAAACATGAAGGTAGATCAACGTTCTAGGCAGAGACTCAAAGACTGGGATTGCTGTTAATGCAAGAGTTTGGTGATGAATGTCAGGGATAGAGGTGCACATACATGTGCCTATGCTGAACTGGGAACCATGAAACCAGAGTTCCAACACACCCTGTGTATATCAATTATCTTCTTGAATCCTCACTCTATTTGTGAAATAAAAAGTCTGCACTGAGGAATCTCCAAGCAACCTTTCAGCTCTGACAGTTTCCAAATGGACTGAACTTTACCAGCCCCTTAGAAGATAAAAAAAGACAGAAATACTCCAATGTTGAATGTCTAACAGGAGCTCCTGTTAAAAAAGCATTTCCATGAAGTTATTTTTAAAATAATTGAATGCATATTGCAATGCTCACAATAAATATATGAATACAAACAAGAGAAATTCATGTAAATATATAATTATATTATGCACATTATATAAATGTCATATAAACTCTGAGAGGGTAGAAACCAACCATGACTACAGATAATCCTGAATAAATTACTTGTTATGCTTAGTTGTTTTGCATTATGAAAAATGACCTCTGTGGCTCCCTGTTTTTTGTTTATCTTTGTGTAGGTCTTACCCACCATAGAAACTCAATAGTGGCAAAACAAAAGGCATTTCAATTGAACATTTTAGAAGATATCCAAGTGTCACATCTTTCTGATTCACACCAATGTGCCCAAGTAGCATGCCGCTGTGGCAGGAGTGTACAAAGGGATGAATTGAGGAAGGAGAAGACCCTTGGAGGACCCTGAAGGCACAGCTGGGAGAGATGAGAGAACAGAACAAGATGGTGACTATTCACAACATGTAATTGAGTTTGGCGTCTTCTGTTGCCATTGAAGAGGTTTGGTGACCACGGGCCTCTGGCACAGAGTAAGTTGGATAAGGTCAGTATCTTTACTGAGTTTATCCTTGAGCTCACTGAGGTTCCCTGATAAACAGGAAGTTGGAGCCATCAGACCCTGTGCGAGGATGTGGGGACAGATGCTAAGACCAGAAGGCTGGTCCCCTGAGAGAATTCAGAGAGAATTCTCCCAGCTCTTGAAAGATTCACTAGATACTGAGAAAACTTGGGGAAGTGGGGAAGGCAAACCACGCAGGTGCCTCTCTAGGTCTTACAAGACCTCCTGGGTAAATAAATTGAATGGTAACGGTTGCAAGTCAAGGTGATGTGTTTGCATGCAGAAGTCACTCGCAAATTCTGAGTTTGCACATAGGATGTTTGCTCTATGAAGGTATCACAGAACATTTTCTGTTTATTCCACTTCTCAACATAATGTTGTGGGAAAGTGATAGTTCTACTCTTCAGAGATGCCCACAAGAGTTGGGAAAAACTAAATGCCAGACAGAAGTGGGCAGCCCCTGCCTGTGGTTCTGCACCAAGTTTAAGGTTGAAAACTAGGGTGAACATTTATTTACCTGGTTTTCTGAACACACCATGCCAAACAATTGATCTTGGCATACTGGCATAACTGATTCTCTGGGAAGGGAAAGGTAAATCTCTGGAGAAGGCTGTTATGGACTGAATTTTTGTGTCCTCTAAAATTCATATGTTGAAGCCTTACCCTCCAATATGATAATATTTGGAGATGTAGACGTTGAGATGTAATTAGGTTTATATAGGATCACAGGGGAGGGCCTGCCATGATGGATTTAGTGTTCTTATAAGAAGAGGGAGAACTCCACCATGTGAGAACACAGCAAGAAGGCGGGCATCTGCAATCCAGGAAGAGACCCCTCACCTCAAACTGAGGCCACTCAACATGCAGAACTTTGTTATGACAGCCCTAGCAAATCAACACAATGACAATGACAATGACCACACATGCTGGCAACTTAATCTCAAACTTCCCAGCCTCTAGAACTGTGAGAGAAAAGAAAATCTATTATTTAAGCCACAAGGTCTACCATAATTCATTATCGCAGACTAAGACAGATGCAGTGATCATATTATTTACTTCTTATTAACTAAATAGTAATAACGATGATGATGGTTCTGGTTGACTCATGTTCCCCTAAAATTATATGTTGGACTCTTAACACATATTACCTCAGAATATCACTGTATATGTAAATAGGGTCATTGCAAATTAAGATGAGGTCTTCAGGGTGGACCCAATCCAATATGATTGGTTTCCTTATGAAACGGAAAATTTGAGGGCCAGGCATGGTGGCTCATGCCTATAATCCCAGCACTTTGGGAGGCCAAGGCCGAGGGATCACCTGAGGTTGGGAGTTCAAGACCAGCCTGACCAACATGGAGAAACCCCATCTCTACTAAAAATACAAAATTATCCGGGCATGGTGGTGCATGTCTGTAATCCCAGTTACTCTGGAGGCTGGGAGGCAGAAGAATCGCTTGAACCCAGGAGGCGGAGGTTGCGGTGAGCCAAGATAGCGCCATCGCACTCCAGCCTGGGCAACAAAAGCAAAACTGCGTCTCAAAAAAAAGGGGGGAGCGGGAATTTTGGACACAGATACAGGGAGAATTTCACATGAACGTGGAAGTAGAGATCAGGGTGATGCTTCTACATACCAAGTGATACGGTTTGCCTGTGTCCCCACCTAAATCCCACCTTGAATGGTAACTCCCATAATTCCCATGTGTTGTGGAAAGGGAGAAAATTGAGTCACGGGGACAGTTTCCCCCATGCTGTTCTTGTGGTAGTGAATAAGTCTCACAAGATCTGATGGTTTTATAAGAGTTTTCCCCTTTCACTTGGCTCTCATTTGCTCTTGCCTGCTGCAATGTAAGACATGCCTTTCATCTTCCACCATGATTGTGAGGCCTCCACAGCCACATGGAACTGTGAGTCCATTAAATCTCTTTTTCTTTATAAATTACCCAGTCTCAGGTATGTCGTTATTAGCAGCATGAGAAGAGACTAATACACCAAGGAATGCCAAAGCAAACACCAGAAGCCAGGAGTGAGGCCTGGAACAGATTCTCCCTCAGTGCTCTCAGTAAAAGAACAACCCTGCCTTGCCACCCCTTGATTTCAGATTTCTCGCCTCTGGAACTGTGAGGCAACAAATGTCTGTTGTTTAGGCCACCCAATGAGCAGGATTTCGTGATAGCAGCCCTGGCAAGCCAACACAAGGACGACGATGGCAATGACCACAACACTGCCTTACGAGTGAGTACACATTCACTTTACACAGAGGGCACAGCAGGGAGAGATGAGAGAACAAAACAAGATGGTGGCCATTCACAACATGTAACTGAGGTCAGGATTTTCTTCAGCTTCTTCATTAGAGACGTTTGGTGACCACGGGCCTCTGGCGCAGAGTAAGCTGGATAAGGACAGTCCTTGAGTTCACTGAGGTTCCCTGATAAACAGGAAGTGGGGCCATCAGACCCTGTGTAAGGATGCGGGGAAGGGTGCTGACTAAGACCAGAAGGCTGGTCCGCTGGGAGAATTCAGACCATGGTGATCATATCACTTGGTGTGTGATTGCCCCCCAGGCCATGGTGGTTGCACTTACAAAGCATAAAGGAGATGAGGGCAAGACCCCAGCTGGAGGCAGAGACCAGGCTTAGTGGTTATTCAGCCACCACTATCTGCATGGCTTTGGGAAAGCAGCTTGGCCTTGGGCAAATGGTTTGACCTCTCTGGCTCCAGTGTCCTCATCTCTAGAAGAGGGGTGACATCACAACGCAAGGGCTTGCCACTTGCTGCAATTATGTAAGAGATCGTGTACAAAAGTGCTCGGCTCCTCATAAATACTTTACAACTACTTGCTGCTATGTTTTAATTCTAGAGTTTCCAGTTTACAAACCCTTTGCAGAGACACCATCTAATCTTCCCACCCATCTTGTCCCCAGCTCACTACTGGTATTATGATTCTCTTCTCTACAAAAACAGGGAAACAGCAGCTTCTAAGAGTCCTGGGTTGTTGGCTCCTAAATTGTTCACCCTGACCTAGCTTGGAGGCCCCCACTTTTCCCCAGCCACTTGAGACTTGCTTAGCCTGGAGAAAATGTGTGTTCCACTTAAGCCGCTTAATGTGTAGATTTTATGCCCTAAACAAAGATAACACTAATGAATTCACAGTCAACCTTTTCAGCCCTGTGATAGAAAAAGATTTTCAGTCACTTTAGCCCAAGCTACATTTGCACCCAGGGTCACTCAAAGAAAAGGACAACACATTAATCTTTGTCCTCCTTGTGTTGAACAACCTCTCAAATAATCCATAGCACCGCATGAAGTGAAACTCAAAACCTTAAAACGCCATCTATCTGGTCCCCAATTAAAACATAATCTTTTTAAGCTGCCAATACCCACTGACCGGAATCAATAGAGGGGAAGATTATGAATGGCATTTCCTAGTGATCTGGTCGGACAGGGAATGGATTGCTGCTGTCATGTCCGGAGGGAGGGGAAAGTGGATGTCCAAGGTAACCGCAGATAACCTGGCTTCACCCTCTCGTGTACCTGATGTGGAAATCATATCTTCTGTGTACAGTCATAGAGGTGATCTTTTAAAAATTCCTGCTAAGCCACAGTTTAAGTTTCAGGGAAATGAATTAAGTACTGCTCCAAGCATTCCACGGATATCTTGTAAGAGCATCCTCTGTGCCAGGTGCTCTGCTAAATGTGGAGGATGGTGAGATTGATGTGGAGTTGGTGATGTTCTGGGAGCCACCGGTCTTCCTCCCTTCCCCTTTTAACACCTGAGAAAAATGAGGCTTAAAGTTGGCATGGGATTTCACACAGGTGACAGAGTCTGCACCCAGCCTGGGCTCCTGATGCAGAGGCTGCTGCCCTTTCGATCTCACCACACTTCAGTTCAACTGGCTCTGAACTTCACACCCACTGGGGCTTTTCCACACAACAGACGTGAGTGGTCCCTGAAAATCTAGCAGTGGCCACACCCACAGTAGCTCAGGACTTCTCTCTGAAACATTTGCCACATCAGATGAGGATAAGACTTGAGGCCAAAGCTTCATTCCCAGAAGTCACTGAAAATGCTCTGCTCTGGTCACTTTGACCTACATTTCCATGTTCTGTTTCTAGGCCAGCATGGTGGATTGGCAGCTGTGTTCTAATTCCCCAGCCTCAAAAGTCATCATTCTCTATAAACACCGCTTCTTTTCCCATTTTGAACATCACCTGGATTTAAGAGGGTTTTGGGGAGAGATGCTGACAGTGGGCGTCTACTCTGTACCAGGCGCGACGACTTACCGCATATGAACCTGCGGTGGGAAGGTGGCTTGAGTGCAAATGCTCAGTGGGAAGGACACTGCTTTTTCCAGGTGATGGGCCCTCCTCCATCCCACTCCCTAAAATGTCTTTCTGGTAGGTGGAGTCTGGGCTTCAGGGATGGAAAAACAGGGAGTGAACTAAGGAAGGCCCAGAGAAGCTAAGGACGACAGGAGATGGCCTTGAGAGAGATCTTTATAGTGAATGAAGCACGAGGGGCTTTATAATGAACTATGGGAGAGTGTTGTGTAATGAGAAAAAGATGAGTCAAGATGGAGAGGCAGAGGGCAAGAGAGAGAGAGGCCAAAGCAAGCCTCATGGGCTGGGAGAACCATGTTGGTCTCCCCGGTGCTGAGTTGGCTTAGCAAAGAGTGCTCCAAAGAGGCACGGGGTATGATGAAATTAGGGAGGAGAGAAAACGGAATGTGAGAGAGAAAATGGAATGGGGGAGCACAAATTGGGTCATTTTCAATGTCTTTCAAGACACTCAAGTTCAAGGTTAGAGTCATTTCATTACTCTAGTTGCTCAGGCTGCTTATTTCTTTGATTGTGATCCTTTCCATGTGGATTCAGAAATCACACAGGATCTATTTCAGAGGAGCATCATGCTGGGACCACGGACTAAGGACATCCTTCAAGACAGAGATTGGTAGTTGTCAGAGGAGGCGGGACTGTGCCCCAGAAAAGGGGAATTATTTTAATGAGGTACCAGCAGATGTCTACAGCACTGACTCACCCAGGGCCACACTAGCCATAGGTGGCCAGGCTAGAATCCAGCCCCAAGTTCCCCTGTCTCCAAGACCTCTGCTATTTGTCTTTGACCAGCTTCCACCCCTGGTCTGGCCACCATGCCTCATGCAGGGCTAATGGGGTAACATGACAGCATCCATGGTGATATGGTTTGGCTCTGTGTCCCCACCCAAATCTCATCTCCAGCTATAATCTGCACATGTAGAGGGAGGGACCTGGTAGAGGGGATGGATCATGGGGAGGGTTTCCCCCATGCTGTTCTTGTGATAGTGAGCGAGTTCTCTTGAGATCTGATGGCTTTATAAAGGGTTCTTCCCACTTCACGTGCTCTCTATCCTGCCACCGTATAATACGTGCCTGCTTCCCCTTCCACCATGACTGTAAGTCTCCGGAGGCATCCCAGCCATGCAGAATGGTGAGTCAATTAAGCCTCTTTCCTTTATAAATTACCCAGTCTTAGGTATTTCTTTAGAGCAGTGTGAGAACGGCCTAATACACACGGTCTAAAGATGGAGCCATGAGGACCCTTTGGAAGACAAGGCCTCATGCCCTTGGTGGCACCTCTGTGAGAGGTGAGCACCTTTATGACAGCTGAGCTCCGGGAAACTGGGAGAACTGTGCTGGGCCTGGACTGGGTAGACAGGGTGGGGGAGTGGTAAGAGCATCCTGATTTGGCAGAGCAGGGTTTATAAGAGTAGAGGGCTAATTGGAAAGACAGGCAAGGCTTAGACAGGTAGGGCCTTGAATGCCAACAGAAGGGCTTTGAGAAGGCACATTTCCATAGAGACTCACTCTAAGGAGGAAACTCAGTCCAGTTGCTTAGAGATGTAGTCCCTCGTGCTTAAAAAGAGTTCAAGGGAAAATGTCAGGGACCCCACGTTTTGCCATTGTTCTGTTTCTTGTCCTGACCCTCCTGAAGCAGAAGTAGTCTGATCAAGGTCTATTTCTGACCTACATAACACCAGAAATCTTTAAAAGTCAGATTTGAGAACTTAATATAACAGTGACCTTCTGATGCTTTCAAAAACAGTGCATCTCTATAAACAACTCCCTAATTCATTAAGTGGGACAGTCATTGAAATGCTAAAATAGATCTGGATCTGAGAGACTCATAGCTGGGGTTTGGAGGGAGACTTGCTGTTCCTTGGATACCCTGGAATACTTGTTCTCTCTCTCTCTCTCTCTCTCTCTCTCTCTCTCTCTCTCTCTCTCTCTCCCCACACATCCCCTCTCCCCCTCTCTCCCCGTCTGCAAGAATTCCTTTTGAAATGTACACACACTCACACATACACAGGACGAGGGTCAATGTATCTATCAGTGACAATATACCCACCAGTGACATTTCAGCATCATAACATCATATTTTAAAACAAGCAAATTGGATTTAAAATTTTCGTATGGTTTTTGTTTCCATGGAATTTACATTTGGTTCACTGGCGACCAAAAGAATCAGAATAAAACTTCAATTGTTATTTCATAAAAAGACAGAAAATAATGTTTAATCTTTATGAAAAATATAAGAAATAGGTACACAAAACACATGAAATATTTACAGTTTAATGTCATCAGAAACCCAGATGTCCATCTGTGGATCATTTTATAAGGAATCTCTCCATCTATTGAAAATCAAGCTCAGTTTTACTCTAAAGCGTGAATGTGCCAAGGAGAATGTCAAATGGTGCAAGAGACCCCCAAGCTCTCTGTGTGACACTTGGCCCTGTCCCATCCCAGCATTTCATCCTCATGCCTCACTTATGACATTGGTGTAATTGCCTTATTTTGCCAGGTGGCTTGTCAAGGATGAGTGAATCAATTTGGGTGTTTTGGGCTGCAAGGAACAAAAATAGGCGTGTAGCTGGCTAACCAATGAGGAAGGCCAGACTTCAGTTCCCTCTTTCTCCTGATGGTCTCTTAGCTTTGCTCCTCTCAGCCAAGTCTTTTAACGTCCAACGAGGCAGATCACTAGATGGGAGCAGCATGCGTCCACGTTCACATCTGGAGCAAAAGAGAGGAACTAGCTTCCCGTGGCTCCCTTCTGAGAATGAGGAAGTTTATTTCCCAAAAGAACTGGGCAAGTACCTCTGGTTTCCTTGACCCAAGTTGACCCAAGGCTGCCCATTTCTTTTCTTTTCTTCTTTTCTTTCTTTCTCTCTTTCTTTCTCTCTCTCCCTCTCTCTTTCTCTCTTTCTCTGTCTCTCTTCCTTCCTTCTTTTCTTTTCTTTCTTTTCACAGTCTCACTCTGTCGCCCAGGCTGGAGTGCAGTGGCATGATCTTGGCTCAATGCAACCTCCGCCTCCTGGGTTCAAACGATTCTCCTCCCTCAGCCTCCCAATCTGGGATCCCAATCTGGGATTACAGGCATGTGCCACCATGCCCAGCTAATTTTTGTATTTTTAGTAGAGACAAGGTTTCGCCACGTTGACCAGGCTGGTCTTGAACTCCTGACCTCAAGTGATCTGCTCATCTCGGCCTCCCAAAGTGCTGGGATTAGAGGCGTGATCCACCACCCCCTGCCAAGCCTGCCCATTTCTGAACCACCCCAGGGCACCTGGGATTTCCTCCAGGGGCCGGGCCCAGTCAGCTGAGGCAGGGACTGGTGGTGTCCACCGCACGTTCTCAGCTCGAAGGTGTCCGAGAGCCCTCAGTGTGGGTGAGTCGCCAGAAATTAATGGTAAAATATGTAACACAAGCAACCATTGCTATGCATGCTCTGAAATATCTGAAAACATTCAATTCTTTCATGAATAGGATTTTAAATACTGTTTCCCTGCCTCACAAACTGACCCAGATTAGACATAAAAGAAATTATTGGACCTTAAGGTAAAAACACTGCACACAACACACACCCACAAACACACACACACACACATTATCTCTCTCTTTAAAGCTCAGAAATAGATAAAATGAAAACCAGCATGTACATTATGGAATTTAAAAACGTAAGCTGGTAACCCGGAGACATTATTAATTTTGAAGTTGTAACTAATGTGATTCATAAGAAATACTGAATGATGATGTCAAAGAACCTATAACTGTTAAAATGCTGAAACGTAAAACACACTACAAACAATCAGACATTGTGATTATGAAGAAATTATTTTGCTCAGCTGAGTTTTCTTACTAATTTTTAAGTGAGCAAATGTCTTTCATAACAACACATTGATTAATGGTGACGCTTATTAGGAGCTCATTAAATGCCAAGTGTACCCCGCATCATTTCACTTCATCTCCACATCACTTGGGAAGAAGGTGCTATCCCTGTTTATGAAGGAACTTAAAAACTGAGGCTTAGGGAAATTCCTTAATTTTCTAAGACACCCAGGTAAGGAGATGTCAGCTCCAGGCCTGGACCATCTAACCATCGTGCCATCGGGAAGGAATTCTCCGAGGCTTCCCTAGGCTGGGTTCGTGGATTTCATTCAGTATTCACTGGCTTAAAATCATTAATTGAGTGCCTTCTGTGTTCCAGCCAGGCGCTGTGTTAAGCATCACCAGGAACTGCTTCGAAACAAAGCACAAACCCCAAGAAAGGCTTTGTTTTGGCATTTCATTTTTCCGAAGGGCCAGAAACTCAATACAGAGTTCATGATTTCACCTGTCAGAAAAAAAAAAAGTCATTGCCAATGTCAAAAATTTCCATCTGTCTTTTATGTATCTATGGTTGGGACAATTTAACATGACTGAGGGTCTTGATTTTATCCACAAATACTTTTTTGAAACAAAAATCTTTCTCTAAAAGAAGGCAGTAGGCCCTACACTATGGGTATATTATAATTTACCATATTCAGCTATTATTGAAAATGTATTTGGCTTTCAAATTTTTATATTATAAATATTACTGAATTATATATATATATATTTATCTATAACTTTTGACTATAATTCTCTAGGTAGAAAAGATACCTAGAAATTTAATTACAGTCAAAACATGGGAACATCTCCAGGGCTCTTAACGAGTGATCTGATGAATTATTGTCCCAAAGTGACAGATGAGCATGTCCATATCAGCCCAAATAGGTCCCCATGGAGCCTGAGACTGACTCAAGCCTTTGGAATGTGGTGAAATGGACCATCTCAAGGTACTATTCTAGGGTTTGGTTCTAGGCATGGCCTCTTTTGAGTGATGGTAATTACTGGTGTAAACGACACACTTTCTTGTTAGAGGGTCGTTTAGATGAATTTAAGTGGACACATGTCCACTTAAATGAATATAAGTTGCCAGGTCAACTGAGTTATTTGTCAGGAGTGAATCTGCAGGCCTTCCAGGTAACCCCTCATCATCGGTGACTTGGGAATGGCCAAGCCTATGCTCAAGTCCAAAACTGACAGAGGCCTGAGTTTCTCAGGGGCAGTTTCCATTTTCCCTTCTAGGGGCCAGGATACAGAAAGTGGTAGACCATCACATTAAAAAAAAAAAATCTATATATATACACATCCTTGCATTCCTTCAACATGGTTACAAAAGTTCTTCCAAATGAATGACAACAATTATTCTGCAAGTCCCTTCCTGATTTTGATGGATAAGATTCTAAGCAATTCTGCAGCACCACGGCACCCCCCAACCCCCAAGTATAGCACTGGGCACTGAGCAGGTATGCAGTAATTATTTGATGGGCTCCATCCGTATTCGAGTCAGAATAGTTTCCTAATGTCCAGCCTTTACTTGCAAAGATTCTCCTCCACTTTTACTTTGAAACAGAATTATTTGAGAGCTCCATCTTAACGTTCAATGTTTAAAGAAAAGCAATGTTTGCTAAAGAGCAGGGATCAGAAAACTACAGCCCACAGGCCAAATTCAGTCTACTATTGTTTCTGTATGGGCTGAGACCTAGGAATGACCTCTATATGTTTGAATGTTTGAGAAATAAAACAAAAGAATAATATTTCATGACACCTGAAAATTATACGAAATTCTAATTTCAGTGTGTATCATTGAAATTTGTTTTTTGTTGTTGTTTGTTTGTTTGTTTGTTTTGAGACACAGTTTCACTCTTGTTGCCCAGGCTGCAGTGCAACGGCGCAATCTCGGGGTTTCACCATGTTGGCCAGGCTGGTCTTGAACTCCTGACCTCAGGTGATCTGCCTGCCTTGCCCTTCCAAAGTGCTGGGATTACAGGTGTGAGCCAACTGCTCCTGGCCTGAAATTTGATTGGAACACTGTCATGCCTTTTTGTGACCATATTTTCTACAGCTGCTTTCATGCTACACTGGCAGAGTTTGGGGGAGCAGGGGTGCAGAGAACCTGTGACCACAAAGCCTAAAGTATTTGGTATTTAGCCTTGTAGAGAAAAAGTTTGCTGACCCTGCCACAGAGGACTTGTCTTATTTAAAGTATCTAATAATCGAATAAAGAAAGCAGAATATAAATAAAAATAGTCTGTGCACCCCCCACAAATAAAGACATGTCATATATCATTAAGAAGCTATCAGATTTCTGTTTTTTTGATTTTTAATCTACATCTGACTTTTAAAAAATATACACATGCCAGAGATTGCAAGCAGAGTGGTTCAAAAAGGAGTAGTAAAATGCAAATTCAGTTTTCATCTTTTAACAAGCACAACGAAACAAAAAATAATAATAAGGCATATATTCTAAAAATTGCCAAAACGATCCCAGAGAGCCATGGGGCTGAAATCAGTTGTGACACAGGCTTGCCTCCCTTGCCTGGTACTAATTCTGTAAGGGAAAAGGTGGGATTGACCTTCACAAGAGATTTAAATGGTCTTTTAAAAAAAAAATCCAGCAGGCCATCCCCCTCTAAACAGCAATGGGGCCCCTCCCACCTTCCTCCTATGGTAAAGGTTGCTCCTCAAAGTCAGTAAGTAACTTACGGTAATGGATTTCAAAGTCAAGAATCTAATGCAAATCTAAGTATTTGCTTATACACTCTCTGAATTCTCGACAGATTAAGTTTGGAAGTATTTTCATAGATCATATCTACATAATCTAATAGAGATGGTTTCAGGAACACAGAAGACGTTTCCTGTGATGTGTTTGCCGGAGTGCCGCTTCTCGCCAATAACATTAATAAAGTATGTGTTTTTGTTTAAATTTTTTTTATTTCATCCAATTTATAGAACAATGTTGAGAGGTTTTAAATAATACTCTGCTTCTGTTGAGGTCTTTATCTTGACAAAACTACTGGAGAGAAATGGACGATTCTGAGGATAAGGGATCTTTGTCCCTGTTAAGTTTATGTAACATAATTGACTTTGTTAAAGGACGTTTCGGAATCGTGTGATTTACATCTTGGGAGAGCTTAATACATCACCCACACGAGGTTCCACTTATTTAAATATTTCATTTTAAAAGGTGCAGCAGGCCCGTAACTTCATCAGCACCCACCCTTCCCAGCTGAAATGGATTCTCTAGCTCAATCATTACACCCGCGAATCGAACAAATGAAGTCTCTTCGCCGCTTCCCTTGACAAGGACCCCTGTGCTGTCGCATTACCTTTCTCCATCAAGTTACATGAGGCCCAGGCAGGATTTTCCTAAGCTGATGTCACTGGGGGGGATCAGAAAAGATTAGACTCTTGAAACTTCCATTTTTCTAGTGTAAGTCATTTTTTCAGGTGTAAAGCATGTCAATGCATGCAAGTCGATGGGGAGGTGAGGAGGACAGAGCAGCATGTGCTTAAGTGCATGCTCTGAGTGCCCTGTCATTCACTCCCAGCTTCATCGTTCATCAGCTGTGTGGGCTTGGGTGTGTTGCTTGACCTCTCCGAGATTCCCTTTTCTCTGCTGTACACTTACGCCAATAGTACTGAAGCCTTGCACCATAAATGCATGCACCAGATGATGGGCACAGGCTCTGCCAAGACTAGTGTCATCAAGATAGCCAGCTCATGTCCTCAAGGAGCTCCAGAGAGTCCATTTCCTTCTCCAGAGCTCCCTCCTCATCAGAGCTCACATTACTGGGAGGGTCTAGACCATAGGCAAGTCAACAGACAACTGAAGCAGACACTGTCAGATTGGAAGAAGCATTGTGAAGAACATCAAATAGGATGACCCCCCAAAACGAGTAATGGGGCTGGGGAGATGCTTCTTTCAAGAGGGGCAGCGGAGAAGTCCTTGCTGAGCACAGACCTGAAGGAGTCTGGCCAGGCAGAGACCCAGGGATGAGCACTTCAGGCAGAGGGAAGAGCAGGTGCCACTGCCCCACAGCAGACCGAGCAGGTGTAACCAAGGCAGAAAGCTGTGCAGGTGGCACAGGGAACAGAGAGGGAAGGGAAAGCAAGAGTGGAGACGGGTTCAAGTGAGGCTGAGCTCTGCAGGTCTTGGAACAGAGCTTGGCTTTATTCTGAGGGCAGTAGAAAGCCACTCAAGAGTTTAAGGGTGGAAATGCCATAAATGAGTAAATGAATAAATAGGAGTGAATGAATGAATGAATGAGGCCCATAAAAGAACTTTTTAAAGCATTACACACACACACACACGCACACACACACACACAAAGGAGCTATGTGTTTATTGCCCTTGTATTCTGCACAAGCCCAAATACAAGAGAAAGTTAGATCTGGGACTGGTGCAATAACCTGAAGTGACCTCAACTAAGGCTAATTTGGGATGCTTAGAGAAGTCACAGGGGTATAGTCATCCCTTCTACGGGCATGAGCTTACAACTGTAAGTGCTGAGCATCATTTTAACAACTATGCCAAAAGAACAGCTCAGATCACAAATACGCATTTACAGGAGAAAATGTGCAAATGGTCGTAATGTTATGTGAGTGAGCGCCTGTGCCTTGGGATACAGCCTCCAGAGGAACATAGATTTGAAGGGTGCTGTTCCTCAAACAACTCCGACAATCATGCTTACTGGTGTCAAAGTAGATTATGCAAGCTTCAAGTGACATGTAAATATGCACATATATATTATGTGTAACTAATATGCAAGCCCCCATGAAACGTAACAGAGCCAAAAAACTTTTTAAAATTACTATTTTATGTTGTATGAGACCTTAAGTATATGTTAGTAAATTAATAAATTGATTATTCCAAGTTGATTTTTTAAGTAGTCAGCAACACTTTGTGGGAGATCTTTTCATTGAGAAGATAAGGGATGACATGACACTTGGGTTAATCTCATATTTATGTATGTGCAACTTACATTGAAACTCACCAGTGTGGTCATTTCTAAGTCAGTGTGTGCTTGCTCAACTACTCCTTATATGAAAACGCTGGGAGAAATGTCAGTGTGGCATCCAGAGTAGACAATGTATGCTGGGCAATCTCTTGCTTTTTTCTGTACCATCTCCTCTACTGCAGAGACTGGAAACGTGGATGATGCATTACTCAGCCTCTGTGACCAGCGGGCTTACACAAGTTCTTCCAATGAGAGGTGCTCATGCAAGATCTGGAAGATGGGAAAGAAGGAAGAGTCATTATTACCTCCGAAGGGCCATAAGGAGCCAGAGCTTTTGCAGGCAGCTGGCATGAGGCTTTAGCACTGACGGGTCTCTGGACAGCCCCCCATGAACTGCTGATTTCAGTGCTGCAAGAGCTGAGATTGCTGGCAACTGTCCCTGCAATTTCTGTAGCTCCTGAGCTCCTAAGCTGTTTGTGGCAGTGGCTTCCCTGACCTTGCAACCCCAGGTCTTCTAGTCATTTCAAAGCCTCTACTTGCTGTGTTGTCTCTTCCTCCTTGAGATACTCAGGGTTACTTTAGTTTGCCTGATGGAAGTGTCACTGATACAGATTGTCAATAGATCTCTCTGACTCAGGCTTCAGCTGCCCCTGACTGTGGTTCTTGGCCACTGAAGCTCCTCAGCAACCCCTGCTCCCCTTTTATAAAATTCTAGAGCAGCATGAAATGCATCAGTGAACAGAATGCAGAGTTCCCCATCATTGTTGATGTACCAACAAATACTGCAAGTTCACTAACCAACTATGTGATGTGGGGAATCTCCAGGAAGGGGGGCCTGTGGGTCTATGAGTCAGGCCCCACATTGAGACTCTGAAGCCAGAAACCTGAGCTCTTGAACAGACTCAGTGCCTGGGGTAACCTCTTCTAACCTCCTCCCCTAGACGTATATTTTACCCGGCTCCTCAAAATTGACCTGTATCTGCAAGCCCAAGGTAAGTGCAATTTTAGTGCCAAAGCAACACCTCCATGGATGTAAGGAGGCTAGACCTGAAAGCAGAGCAAAAATGAACTCAGAGAAAGTGAGAGCTTTCTTCGCAGGCAGCACTGACTTGGGGCAGGGTTCACCTTTTTAGAGGAGGGAACTGGATTCCCATGTTGACCAAGGGTCTATTAGTTCTCACCCACGCCAGCCATTGTCTGAGCAAAAGAGCAGTGTGCGACCCTTCTGAAAAATGCCCCAATATCTAACTTTCTTATGCCCCTCTCCTCAGCTCCCCAGCTCTGAAGATCTTTACCTGGGCTCTGAGTATAACTTCTTCCAGCCCGTCTGTGCTTGGACTGAGGCTTTTGAATTTTGAAGCTAGGAAACTGATGACTTCATTTTTTAAACTCCCATGGACAGTGTCCCTTTGGGAGTCTGGGAGTCTGGTATCTGGTTGCTGGGGCTGCAAGGTCACCTTCATCTATCGGGGGGAAAAAACACAGAATTTCTGAGTAGGAAACACATCCTGAGCTGACACCACCCCTTCGCTCTGCCCCACACACTCACATCTCCTTGAGAGCAGACATGATTTTATAACATCCCTGTTGTCTGAGTTTCAGTGGGTGCTCAAAGGAAGTTTGCAGAAAAATGAACATTGAAAAGATGGCCAGACAAGGATTACCAGCCCATTTGGAAGAAGAGGAAACTGAGGCTAGACAGGCTACTTGATGAAGCAGATACAGACCATCGTTGCCTGCACATCCTCCAGCCATTCAGCTTCAGGATGGGATTCAAGGCAGATGTCCAGCAGCCACTGCGGGCAGCTCTCTGTTGGGGACTGCCTCCAAGTTCACATGGCCACACATCCAGGAGGCATGGGCTGGAACTAAACCTCACCCCCTCCTTCAAGCAGCCTCGACAATGACCCACCCCTGCCTCTGTCCCTTATCAGGTGGGATCATTGTAAGGCACATGGCTCACACTCCTGGCACCCCTGGGGGTAGCTGTTGAGACCATGCGCCCTCTCTCCTGCCTCACTTCCTTACTACACCACCTGTGCTCCTCAATCCCTCAAACCCTTGTCTCAAGTCTGACTCTAGAGAAACTCAAGGTAAGATGCATGCCTTGACGATGGGTACAGTGCTGGGAAGTGGCACTGTCAGAAGTCAACATGAAGGAGTCCACGGACTGACACAAATCATCACTCCTGGTAAATAAATGCTGCCCAGCAAGGGAGATTCTGAGATCAGTGCCTTCCAGCAATTTTTTTCCCACTGCAGGGAAAGACACCTCATTCCACTGTGGCCAAGCAGGCTCTTCTCTGTCCCCTGAGAATCAGCATCCACATCTGACATTTAATTTGGTCACTGGACTCCCACTCTGCACCTACCATGCACCAGAGGACACCAAGAAGGAGGAGAGCCGCTGGCTCCAAAGCTGCTCTGGCTCTAAGTAGGAGGAACAGCCAAGAATGCAGGTAGAACAACAGCAGCAACCATCCTTCCTGGGCCACCCAATAAGATGAGGGCAGAGAAAAAGATGGCAGTCCCTAACAATTTCCAAGGGAGGTTTTGAGAATTAAATGAGAAATTGGATATTCTCACGCATCTGGCTTAGGGGCAGCAGTCCATTAATTTTAGCATTCAACATTATTATCTACACACTCATCTATTTATTCATCTATGTCATGATAATAATATATCACAACAAACCCATGAATCCATGATATTGCTTCCATTTTATGGATGAGGAAATTGAGGGCCAGAGAGATGCCACAACTTGCCTGAGGTCACACAGCTGCCATGTTGGGCTTTGAACTCCAAATCTCAGGCTAACATTTTCCCATCTCTCATTTTTGACATGACTCACTGAACTCCCTGGAACATTAACCTGAGATCACGTTTGCAATCCAGTCTCCATTTTTTGAGTTTCTCTAGGTTTACTTTATGGCAAGCTCATGGCTTAACTCTTAAGAGTGGGCTTCTTGGGGAGACAGAAGGGGAAATGAGGACCTGGTCATGTCCTGCCTTAGCTCCTAATACACACCATTTGCTGCCCAGGCCTGGGGGTTTCCTTGACTCTGTGTAAGTGACGAATCAGTCAATGCAGCCAGAATATTATTCCCACTAGCTCAGTGCCTCCCTATCCGTGAAATCCTAGGGTTTTGAAGACAACATCCTCCACCCAAATATATTTAACAAAGGCAGACAGTTAAGTGGTCAATGGGAATACCCACAAGCCCAGAGGAAATAAGACTCACCTCCCAAGTCAACAGGGTGTCATGGCTCTGCAACTGTTCTCTGCATCTACTAAGATGAGAAAAATCAGCAAAGTGGGACAATGACATACTCCGGATTCCCTCTGGTCCCCACTCTAGCTAAGTTAATTAGAGAAGTCTTGTCCTGGGATGCCTCCATTCTGATCTCCCTCACATGTCACCTCCCCTGGGAAGCCCTCCTGGTTTATCCCAACCCAGAACAATTTTTTCTGCTGTATGTGCCTCCTCCTAACATCTCTTGCCCACATCACCTGCTACTTACAGTTCTTTTGACAGGTGCTTGTGTCATCTACCCAGGAAGCTCCCTGAGAACAGCCAGAGCTCATGCCTTTGGACATTACCACCCAGAAAATGGGGCATGGCAACCAGAAGGTGCACCCAAAGACATTTGCTGATTAATTGAGTGATGAACTCCTATGCATCCTTCAACACTTAGGAAGCCTTAGTGTTTGCTTCAAGTGCTCCAGGAAGCTTTAGAAGGATTAGGAGAGACTCCTTCCCAGGTTTCAGCACAGGACCTGGCATGAAGTAGATTATGGTGTGGAATCTACATAGCTCTCATCTCAGTCCTTAGACTTGCCTTCTTCCCTTGAAGTATGTGGTGGACACAGGGTATTAAGTCTTTTGAAGACAGGGGCTGTGGTTGTGTGTCTTTCTCTGACACCCTAGCCTGTAGCCAGTGATCAGTAAATACTTGATTGCAGAATGACTTAATAAAGGCATGAGTCCCTTCTTTCTCTTCTTCAGCCCTCATTTACTCGTTCAACCAGACTTGATGGGTGCATTGTACTAGCCTGGAGATAAAGGGGGCTACACAAATAATCTCTGCCCTCGAAGAGGGGAAACAGGGAGAGAGAAACTAATGGATAGTGAGCCTGTATTTTTTTTTTCATTTAATCCTCACAAGTGCTTCCTATGTTGGGTAATCTCATTCTTTTTTTGCCAATGAGTAAAAAGGATTATCCAGACAGAGTCAGTTGTCCAAGGTCGTAACACTAATAAGTGATGGGGCATCTGTTTGAATCAAGGACTGTCTGACTCCAAAACCCATCTTGCTAGGCTTCCTTTTTGGAGGGAGAGTTAGAAAACCATTTTTAAAAGAAGACAAATAAAATAAGGAGAAAAGTGTGAAGCTACAAGACAGATAAACAAGTTGCTGCAATTGACCAGGTCTGGTGTCAAAGGAATCAACTCCACTCCAGTCCACACCCCACAGACCTTCCTCTGGCATCCAGTCCCCACAAAGTATAGACAGGCAAATCTACCCAGGCATGAACCACCCCACGGGCATCCCAGGAAGGTGGAATGGAGATGAACTCATGAGCCTCAGCTTCCCCGTTGAAAATTAATCTTAACTTTCATCATTATTATCTACACACTCATCTATTTATTCATCTATGTCATGATAATAATATATCACAACAAACCCACAAATCCATGATATTGCTTCCATTTTATGCATGGGGAAATTGAGGGTCACAGAGATTGACAACTTGCCCCAGGTCACACAGCTGCCATGTTGTGCTTTGAACTCCAAATCTCAGGCTAACGTTTTCCCATCTCTCATTTTTGACATAACTCACTGAACTCCCTGGAACATTGACCTGAGATCATGTTTGCAATCCACTCTCCATTTTTGGATTTCTCTAGGGCCACTGCTCCCCTCCCATCAGGACAGAACTTTCTAGACTCTTTAGGAAACTTCTTTTTCTCTTGGCATTTTCTCTCCTATCACAAGAGCAATTTTAATTTTTTCCTGTTTCTTCTTGTCTTTTCAGTGTCCTGGTCCCTCCACATGGGAACTGCAGTTTCCTCCCACTTCTGATGAAGCTCTGCTCTTTCTTCAGGGGGCCATGTGAAGGTCTTCCCCAGCAGCAACTTTTTCGGCCCTTCCCCATCAGTTTCAGGGCCTTGATTCCCCCAGCCTCTCGCAAGCCCTGCTGTTACACTTGCCCCTTTCCCTGCCTTCCCCACCTTTCTGCTGGCTGCTGGAGGGGCTGCTGGAGGGCAGGGCTGTGTGCATTCATCAGACATCTGCACTTAGTGCCCACCAGACACACCATGGGGTTGAAAGAAGTAGTATTTAAACCGGCTGTCATCATGGCTTAAAACTTTTATCATAGTCGATTTTTTACCCAACATTCTATCAATTTGTCTATTTTCAACAAGGTAAATCATCCTCAACATTTTCAGTAGGTGTCTAATGGTCAGTCCAGTCTCCAGCCCACACACATTTACGGTGTGGCTGCCATGAGCAGGCACTGTGCAAGGCACAGGGAATCCAAAGAGAGATGCCATTTGCATCTTGCCTGCCGGCTGTTAGGGCAACACACCAGCACTCAACGATTCAAAGGATCATGAAATGGAAGTGGGTATCTACACAAACGCACCCATTTGATGGATGAGAAAACAGAGGCACGGGGGAACTTGTACCAGGTCTACCTGCAAAACCCTAGCAGAGCCCTGACTGGTCCCTACTCAGAATCCAGACCCCCATCCAGGCCTCTCGCCAGCACACTCCTCTCTCAACAAAGGAATGCACTTCTTTATTAGACTTCCACAGAGTCCTAAATCAAACCAAAGCATTCAAATTTTTAAAGTTTGATCAGCTGAGAAATAAGGATATTAAATATGATTAAATACGATTGCATTTGAGGGTACAGACTGTTCTTCCATTACCTGCTTTGATTAAAAAAAGCTATCTGGGCTGTGAGGTAGAAAAGTTAAATGCGACAAGAAGAGAAAAGTCTATCAGTTTGCTGTCATTCCTACTTTTTGTAAGAAAATAGTATTGTTTAAGATGTGTTCGTCGCCACATCAAGAACACATGAGTTAGCATCTGCAGTTAATATTTTTCTCTCCCCTTTAATTGCTAAAAATAAGAGCGATTAGGAAGAATAAAAAGTTATTCCTATGATTCTTCAGGGACCATAAGAAAGGCTACATTTTTTTTTTTTTAATGGAACATAGACCAGAAGCTCGGATTCCTAAGCTGAAATTTAATTGGTGCAATATTGAAGTTTAAAGAGTAATAAAGTTTTTTGTCCTCGGGTTACAAGGGGAAAATTACCCATAACATTGTTTGGATTATAATATCTTAGCTGCTGCCCTGGCCTATCTTTTTCCTGAGATTATTATTATTATTACTGTTCTGATGGTTTTCCCCATTTCACCCCTTCTCCTCCAAGCTTTGCGAGTGGAGCTGAGCTTCCAGGGAACTTTTCAGGATGGCTGGGACATTATGCGACCAAAGCGGATTTGGACAAAGGAATGTTGTGAGGAAGTGCCAGTAGGGTCTTTTCAGCAATGTCAAATGTCATCTTCTTGAAAGATGAGATAAATGACCAAAAAAAAAAAAAAAAGGAAGGAGATAGAGAGAGAGAACCCTCGTGTAATAGCGCACTTATTTCCACCTTCTAATTGAAGAGTTGGCTGGAGCTCAAAACATGGCTCTGACCAACTTCAGCCCTTAAGATGCCTGCATCGCCACCAGAGGGAAAAGTAATCAATCATGAATTAGCCTTTTATTAGTGAAGGTTGAGAATGTCATTGAACGAAAGGGGGAAAAAACCCACAATGGATCATTCCTACAGTTTAAATAGTTTAAAGATGCGTAAGCATCATCAGGAACTATAAAAACAGTTTATGTCAAAATCATTCAAAGATCTTCAGGTCTTAGAAACCTACACTACAACCAAAATTAGAAACCAGACGTTGTTTGGAAAACATGAGACCTGCACTCCGCGCCCCCAAGTGTTCGTGGACTTGGCATCAGCTAATTGCTCTACAGCAAGTGCCTGGGTGACTGTTTTCCCAGGGTTGTGACAGTGCAGACTTAAGTCTGGGGCTTTTTCAGGGCCCACTTCATCTGTAGAAGTATCAGGATGTAGGATTGCTGGATGTAGTATCAACACAGGATGATCAGTTACGTTTGAATTTGGGATCCACAACAAATCATCTTTCAGTATGTCCCATACAACTTTGGCAGGCTGAGGTGGGAGGATCACTTGAGCCCAGAAGTTTGCAACCAGCCTGGGCAACATAGGGAGACTCCCATCTCTACTAAAAAATAAATTAAAACTTAGCTGGGCATGGTGTCATGTGTCTGTGGTCTCAGCTACTTGGGAGACTGGGGTGAGAGGCTCTCGTGATCCCACGTGTTGGAGTGAGCCATGATGGCACCACTGCACTCCAGCCTGGGCGACAGAGTGAGAGCCTGTCACTATCAAAACACAAAACAAACAAAACAAAAACTTACAACATATGTCTACCTAAGCGTTTTTTCTTGTTTATCTGAAATTCAACTTTTACTGGACATTCTGTGTTTTATCTAGAGGCCCCAGGCCGGAGGCAAGCTGCACTTTAGCCTACCTTGTCTTTCCTGCATTTCCTCCTGGGGTCCTTCATAGCTGGGCCCCTGAAGACCCACAGAAGACTCCGGCTGTCTGGGGTCTCCGGCAGGAAGGAGCTGTTAACATGAGCAGGAGCAGCTGGGTATGGTGGCATGCAGCCCTAACTACTCAGAGGGCTGAGGCAGGAAGATCAGTCCTGCAGTCCTGGCTACTCAAGAGGCTGAGACAGGAGGATGGCTTGAACTCAGGAGTTCAAGTCCAGCCTGAGCAACACAGCAGAATCCCAGCTCTAAAAGAAAAAAACAAAATGAGCAGAAAGGATGAGAACAAGACCTATTTCCAAGGGTGCAACCTACAGTCCTGAGGCAGAACTTTCCAGAGAGCCCCTCCATGTTTAGATGCAGAATAGGAGCAGAGAGTCCTTGGGATTCCCTGTTTGGAGTCCCAAGACACATGCTGCATGCTGGGCTCAGGGCTGTGAGACTCTGTATTTTTCTCTCATTATTAGGCACCTGCCACCAGGTGAGGAGCGGTGCTCTCAAAAAGCCCAGGTGAGAGATTCTCAAAGTTAAAGGTGCATGAGCATCATCAGGAAAACTTGCCAATAACCCAGAGGCCCTGGCCCCGTCCCTTGTAATCTCTGATTCAGTAGGTCTCAGGTGCACCCTGTAATCTGGATTTCTAACAGCCACCACCCTCCCACCTGTCCCGCACCCCCACACATCCGGGGATCCTGATCTAGGTAGATTCTCTGAGAAACACTGACCTGGGTTTGAGGCTCTCCCCAAAGTCAGATGGAGAAAAGCGTCCTTTGTAAAATACAGTATTAAAAACATTTTCTGCAAAGATAATATCATTCATGAATCTGGCATTTCACAATCTGATTACAGATAAATGTTATTTTAACAATGTGATGTAAAAATCACAGTAAACAGTAATTTTTCTACAAATGGATCATTCTTACAGAAATCAATTTTCTTGTCTCAGCCTATATTTTTGTTTCTTAAACTTAATACAATTTTTTCCATGATGAGGACTAAAGTTGAATTATTTATAATAGTTTAAAGACAGGCATATATGTTACTTCTGTGCTTGCTAGATAAATGTAATTACAAAGTTTTAGAATAATAAAAATGAAAATTATAAGATGAAAATAATTGCAGAATTTTAGATTTATGATGTAAAAAGAAAGCCGTTGACTTACAAAAATGCAAGTTTGACTTTAAAGGGCATTTTCCAGATTAAGAATTAAGAAAATTCTCCTAATTATGTAAGTAAGAACTGGTATTCTTGTACATATATGATAATATAAAAATAATGCAACTATATGATTAAATTCATATGTAATATCATTAGACAAACCACTACTAGATACTAATAAAACAAGCTCTTCTCATCAATGAATGTATGTCAAAATACGAGGAGGAATTTTGCCCTTACTGTTTTGAAAGTTCCATATGACCTAGACATTCAGTGTCAGAACAACACAGTATTTTCCCACAGGCTTTACACAATGGCCTAGTTAGGAAAACTTTTATTTATAGTTTAAAGGTATACAGAAAGTTCTTGGACTATTTTGAATACAGCACTTAGCTAACACTAGAAAACATCATCTAAAGAAAATAAATTAAAATTGCAAAGTGTGGTATTATGAGTTGGTCAAATTGCCGCATCCAAAAAGATATGTTGATGTTCTAACCCCTGCTACCCGTGACTCCAGCTTTATTCAGAAATAGGGTCTTTGCATATGTAACCAAGTTATGATGACTTCCTGAGGGTGGTCCCTAATCCAATATGACTGGTGTCCTTATGAGAAGAGGGGAATTTGGACACAAACTCACACTCAGAGGAGACACAGTGGGAAGACGGCCATGTGCAGATGAAGGCAGACATCAGAGTGATGCTGCCAGGGGCCACCAGAAGGGGGAAGAGCCAAGAAAGGATCCTCCCCTAGGGCCTTCGGAGAGAGAAAGACCCTTCCAACACCTTGGTTTCAGACTTCTGGCCTCCAGATCTGTGGAAGAACACGTTTCTGTTGTTTTAAGCCACGCAGTTTGCGGTGCTGTGTAGGGCAGTCCTGGGAAACTCATATATGTCAATTTTGTTACAAGTCCAAGGAAAAGGCTTCATTTTCTTTTTTCAAAACAATAAAGTGAAATGATAAAAGAAAAAAATTTAAGTCCTCCAGGGACAGTGGCTCACGTCTATAATCCCAGAACTTTGGAACCCTGAGGTGGAAGAATTGCTGAAGGCCAGGAGTTCAAGACCAGCCTGAGAAACATAGCAAGACCCCTGCCTCAACAAAAAATTTAAAAATTAGCCCAGCATGGTATTGCATCCCCGCAGTCCCAGCTACTTGGGAGGCTGAGGCAGGAAAATCCCTTGAGCCCAGGAGTTTGAGGCTGCAGTAAGCTGTGATCACACCACTGCACTCTAACCTGGGTGACAGAGCGAGATTTTGTTTGTAAAAAATGAAAGACAGAAAAAGAGGAAAAGGGAAGGAAGGAAGGAAGGAAGGAAGGAAGGAAGGAAGGAAGGAAGGA
>NC_037675.1:98157623-98225123 GCF_003255815.1 Theropithecus gelada | reverse complement strand
AGCCGCAGAGCTCCCACCCGCACTGTCTTCCCTCCTGAAACAAAATCTTTCTTTCTGGAAAATTCCAACATGTTTGACAGATTTATTCCACTGGGGATCCTCCACCCCCCTTTTTAAAGGAAACCACTTCTGGGGTGCACAGAGCAACCCTATATACCATGCGCTGTAGAAGGCTGGGCTGATGCCTTTCTTTTGATTTTTTTTTTCCCCCCGTAACAGGAGAGGGTTTGAAGAATGCTTCTACCATGGATACCAGAGAGGGGAATTTTAAGTAGGCAGAATGTAATCACCCAAATTGGAACTCAGCCAGGACACTGCCAGGGCAATTACTCCTCCTCTCGTGCTAAATACCAGGGGAGCGTAAATGACCTGCGGTTTTGCACCCTCCTGCAAGCGGAGGGGCTCCCAGGGGCAGGAGCCCAGGAGCTCACCTCGGACAGCCCAGCAGCCCCTCCCCGTCACCCCTAACTCATCCCTGTCTTCAACTTGCCCTGCTCCAGGTTTCTGTAAATCCAAGGGTTTTCAAGCTGAGGTCAGAAATCACTTTTTAAAATAATATTAATTGGCTCCCACCCCTGGGGTGCCTTCTCTCTCCCAGAACCTGAGCCAAGGGTTCCCTGTGTCCTATATGATGCAGCCCACCTCCCAACAGCTCTGGGGACATGGCTTCTCTTATCCCACCTCCTGAGGCCAAAACTGAGGACCAAGGAGGTGGTCACCTGCTCAAGGTCACAAAGTAGGGTTTCAGCCTCGTCAGACCCCAGACCGCACATCGGTCTCTTCTCTGATGGAAAAAGAAGAGACATCTCTGCTTATACTTTCTCATAGAGCACATTTCTCTTTGCGGGCAAGGATTTATTTTCTAACCAGGTCTCAGTGTTATAAGTAGGATTGTAATGAACATCCTTGGTGTATTTGTCTTTGCACACTTCTCTACGTCCTTAAAATAATTTCCTAGCAGTGGAGTTGTTGAGTCAAAGAACATACAAATTTTTAAAAAACAACATATGATTAAATTGCCTTCTGGTGAGGTCTGCAGGCTGGCCAGTGGTGTGAGAGTGTCTCCTGAAAGTGTGGTTCTTTTAAAGCTCATTGTATACACATCCAGACTCCACATGGACCCCGACTTTGTGAACTCTCACAGTGACTGGGACACCTGACTATCACTGCTGCGTTCATCGGCGGCTTTATGTGAATCTGTTGGTTGTTCCAATGGGAGGGCGAGCTCGCTGAGATCAGGAATCGCGTTTTACGCATCTCTGTAACCCCAGAACCTAGCACAGAGCCTTGCACGTAAAAATGGCTCCATGAATGCTTGTGCCTGTGAATTTGTAAAGCCCAAGGCTGTTCGAATGGAGAACACACCTGTGCTGAGTGAGAGACAATGTGCTCGGTGGAAATTAACACAGGGGTTGGAGTCAAGGCCACTGAAGTCCCAGTTCCTCCTCTACCACAGCTGGATCTGTGGCCCTTGAGCAAAATCACTTAGACCAGTAGAGTCCCACTTCCCCCATATATAAAATGGAGCTAACGGTGTCTGCCGTGCAGCGCTGCTGTCAGGAGTAAAGGTCAAGTATGGTAAACACCTGGCTCTAGGATTTTTAGCCTTCAGGTTTCTATTCACAGCAGCCCATGACTCGTGGGTGGTGCTGGTTTATAACAAGTTTTCACTAACCTGCAGCCAGATGAGAACGAGGAAGATAATATGTGGAGTTTTTCATAAAGCGAAATCCTTTCCATCGGAAGGGCTGTTTTATTATGAGATGATGTCATTTCTACTTCTTCTTTGCTGTTTAAACATCCTTTTGTTTATGAAATGATGGTGACAGTATGCGGAAAGCTGTTTTTGTGTTTCTTTCTTTCTACATTTTCAACTTTGACAAGATTCAAAAGTTAGCGATTCTCTATTAGCCTCTCTCATCCCAAATTTGTTTCATGTATTTCCGGCTCATAAACATAAAGGGCTTAGAACAAATGGCTGAGGCTAAGCTTCATTCAGATTTCTGATCAAATCTCCCAATTCTAAACCCTTATTGAGGGTAAGAGAAAAAAGAACTGGGAGGCAAAAATGCAAATGTCCCCCATAAAACTACTCACAGTTACTTTTGAGTGATACAAAGAATAAAATGAGTATTTTTTTAGAACAAAAATGTGAGAATTTTCAAGTGTGCATGTTGTTCCCTTGGCAGCAGTGACTTTGGGGGGCTCAACCTCCATGCCACATTCAGAACTGCTTTCTACTTTGTGCCCCTCCTGGCTTCCTTATCTGCCATCCTTCTTGACTCCAAATGGTTTCTCCAGCTTTTTGTCATCCATCTTAGGAGCTGCTTCAGTCCCCCATGGCTACTGACTGTTTCTAAAAATCAAATCTACCCATAAAGAATGGAGATTTGCCAAGGTCCGGGAGATTCAAAAGAGGAACCGAAGCTCTGAAATGTGAGCAAAGCTACGTTACTCTTGATTACCTTCTGGGCCTGTGCTTTTTCATGTATGGCCTTAATATCTTGGTGGGTGCCATTCCTGCTTGGCTAAGAGACTCGAGACCCCAGCCGTCTTGGCCGGATGCCTCAGGCTGGGATGCCTGGTGGGAAGGCTGGATGAAGAGGCAAGTCTAGAAACAGTCCTTGAAGGAGACAGATTGTTAAGACCTGCTCTGAGAAGCAGGTAGGTGACTGTGATGCCCCAGCACTGGGTCTCATCCTGTGACCAGGGTTTGAGGAGTAGCCCCAAATGCTGCAGCTTCAAAGGCTCTCAGAACCAAAAGCCCCAGAACAGCGTGGTTTGAGAAGGTGCTTTGTCTGCTCACAGGGCAGGGGGGAGGCAGGTAAAGATGGTGGGTGGCGCTGGTATGGAAGGCAGCCACAGGAGGGGTCTCACAGTGGATTGAACAGAGACTCCCAAAAAGCTGTGTCCACATCCTGATGTCTGCTCTGAATGTGGACCTTATTTGTAAAAAGGGTCTTTGCAGATGTAATTCACTGAAGGATCTCAAGATGAGATCATGCTGTATTATCCAGGTGGGTCCTAACTCCAATGGTAAGTCCCTAGAAGAGACACAGAAAAGAGAACAGACGCCGAGAAGCCATGTGAAGACAGAGGCAGAGATTGGAGTGATGCCTCCATGAGCCGCGGAACACCAGGAAACTCCAGGAGCCAGCAGAAGCTGGAACAGGGAAGGACAGATTCTCTTCTAGATCTTTTGGAGGATGTGCGGCCCTGCCAACACCTAAATTTTGGACTTCCGACCTCCAGAACTGTGACAGAATAATTTTTGTTGGTTTAAGCCACTCGGTTTATAGTATTTTCTTCCAGCAGCCCCAGAAACTGATACAGACCTCTCTGGGCAGAGGTGAGCTTTTGTCATCTTAGGAGATCAGGGCAGCCCAAGGTAGTGGCTGGGAGGAAGAGTCCTTGATGGATGCACATAGAGAGTGGAGGGGGTGCTGGGATTACAGGTGTGACCTGGCATTCTGGGAGGTTGAGGCTGGTGGGTCGCTTGAGCCTAGGAGTTAGAGACCAGCTGGGCAATATAGTGAAACCCTGTCTCTATAAAAAAATAAACAAAATGGCCGGGCATGGTGACTCACGCCTGTAGTCCCAGCACTTTGGGAGGCCGAGGCTGGTGGATCACTAGGTCAGGAGATCGAGCCCATTCTGGCCAACATGGTAAAACCCCGTCTCTACTAAAAATACAAAAAAATTAGCAGGGTGTGGTGGCGGGTGCCTGTGGTCCCAGCTATTCGGGAGGCTGAGGCAGGAGAATGGCGTGAACTCGGGATGTGGAGCTTGCAGTGAGCAGAGATCGCGCCACTGCACTCCAGCCTGGGCATCAGAGCGAGACTCTGTCTCAAAAATAAATGAATAAATAAATAATAAAAATAAAAATAAAAAATAAACAAAATTATCCAGGTATGGCATGCACCTGTTATCTCAGCTACTTGGGAAGCTGAAGTGGGAGGATTGCTTGACCTTGGGAGGTCAAGGCTGCGGTAGGCTGTGATCCTACCACTGTGCTTCAGCCTGGGCGACTGAGACCCTGTCTCACACATGTGCATGCACGCACACACACACGCATACACACGCACACACATGTGCACACACACACGCACAGAAGTGCACACGCACGCACACACGCACACACACATACACACGTGCACACGCATGCACACACGCACGCACACATACACACACATACACACTCATACACACACACGCACACACACACATAGACACACACATACACACTCTCTCTCAGAGGTGGGGTAAATGAGCATCGCCGTAAAGCCAGGGAAGTACTACCGGTAAACCTCAGAGTCTTAAAATCTGAGGCAGCGTCATGTTTCCGGGATCTTGAAGAGGTTCTGGAACAGGCAGAGCAGCAGAAAAGAGAGATGAAATAAATGGGAGAGACAAAGCATGCGCACACAGATCTGAGAGCAGAAATCATGACCACATCTTCTACAATGGCAAAAACCTTGAAACACTTGTACCCAACAATAGGGGATTGAAAAAAATAATATAAACCATTGAAACATTATGTCGATTTATAGTCGGTTCAATGGGCAGGGCTCCGCCATACACCATTAAATGTAAACAGTCAACTACAAATAATATCTACAATGTGATCCTGGGCCTGTGTTATGTAAATGTATGTTCTCCCTACAGAAAGTCTAGAAGAAAAGCTCACTAATGTGATCATCACTGGATGATATTTATTTTTATTATATACATATATATTTCCCACTTTTTCTAATTTTTTCTACAAAGGAAGTGATGATTGCATAATATTTTAAGGCTTTCTTTTTAAAAGATCCTATGATAGTATCTAAATAGAATCTTTTAAAGTGAGGTCCCTGATATAAAATCATCAGCAAAGTTGTCTGCCTACCTAGAAAAGCCTCTAACACCACTGGTGCGAATGTGAATTACTTCAGTCCTTTTATAGAACAACTGTGCAGCATCCATTCAAATTTAAACTGCACATACCCTTTGATCCAGCAAATTCATTCCCCAGCTTCTATCTTAGTGACTTTCTCAAACATCCATGTAAATAGCTTGTATATGGTATTCATGGAAACATTGATTGTATTAATAGCATCAAAAAAGTGGAAGTGAGCTAAATGTTCATAATGGAGAAGTATAAGTAAATGATGCTTATTACTATTGTGGAATACTATGTAAGCATTAAAATGAGAGAGGATGATCTATATACAATGTGTGTGTGTGTGTATACTGTGTGTGTGTGTGTGTCCGTACACCAGCGTGGAAAGATTTCTGAGATGTTGTTAAAAGAGAGAAAAACAAAAACAAAACAAAACCAGCAATTTGCAGAGCAATATGTACAGTATCATCTTGTCTATGAAAAAAACAGCAGCCTACTTTTCTGCAAATACACATAGGTTTATAAAACGCTGAGCAAAAGGTGTGAGAGTGTTCAACCCACCCCTGCCTCCTTCTGATAAGGGCGATTACACTCTGGGGTCCACCTGAGCATCTAGAATAATCCCCCATCTCAAGAGCCTTAACTCAATCACATCTGCCTCTTGCTTCAGATGTCTCATTGCGGTAGTCAAGGAACAGAAGTGGCATTGAGAGAAGAGTAGTAGACACTTTACCTTTTGCTCCCACTAATTATGTATGGTTTGAATAATATACATTAAGAATATAGTTGTGTTTCATAGAATGAATAAATAAGCTGAATGAGTAAAGAAGCTTGAAGGCTTTTGCGCCCCTAAATGAACGCAGGACTGTGAGTCGGGCCAGGCCCCTTGCTTGCCTGGTGATCATATAGTCACAGGTCACCTCCTCTTTTTGCTCCTTGGTCTCCTCATCTGTCCAGCCAGGGAGCTGGATACCCCAGCTTCTCAAAGCCCTTTCAGCTCAAAGAATCCCCAGTTGTCTGTCTGCCATGACAAGAGAAATGATTAACTTTCCTTCTGTCCTGTGAACCCTGACGGACACAATGAGGCAAAGGGTTTGGCAGGAGGCGTGTTGCTCTGTTTGCAAAGTGAGCAAACAAATTTAAAAACCTCTGCTCATGTGACTTCCAGAGCCCACCCAGTATGCCAAGCCCTCAAAGGGCCTCTTCTGCAGAAAACGCTGTTCGTCTCCAGCAGACTTTAAAAATAGTTGATAAGCGAAAAGATTTTCTGAGACTCTTTGAGAGGGATTTTTTAGTACCTTGCTCTGTAATAACCAGAAGGTGTTTAATAAACATGATATGCAGCAGTTGCTAAGAGAATCTGATTTATGTACAAAAGCAATACAGAGCAAATGTGCATCAGGGTGGTGCCCTTTTATTTGACTGTGAATGCTGATATTCTGATGGAAGCAATTGGGCTGAACTTTATTTATAATCAGCTTACAGCATGGATAGCTGTATTGTAAGTGCTTCTCAAATTACATAGCAAATCTTGCTGTCTCCTTAGGCAAATAAGAGACCCACATCATAAGCTTTAATTGTAATACAGGTCACTGTCAAGGGTAAAATATTTCCCAAACCCTTCTGATTAGCAAAATCACATATAGCTTAAGCATGAGCTGGGGTTGCAGCCACAGCACCTGAAGACAGCTCAGAAAGCAGCCAATAAATAAATGTCCAAGGAAATTGACATTAAGGAAAATCTCATTACAAAAAAAAAAAAACATTTAATTTTTCTACATTTGTGTTGAAGAGTTCACCAAGAAGTGCAAATCGCTTGGGCTAAGGAGCTTCCTGGTTCTAAAATGAGTCCTGAATAAATATCCGACAAGTGTGAGGCAGTGAAGAAAGCTCATATCATTGGCTGAGAAGGAAATCAGAACAGATGCGGAAGACCAGTTTCCCAGATACACAAATAGGACGCAGGACCAGACTTGGAGGCTTTTTTTTCTTTTGCTGGGGCTGCCTGTCAGAAGATTGCATAGCGATTCTTTAAATGTTAAGTCTAAAATTCCTCCCTGAAGAGGTATCCACAGAAAGGATCCCAGAGGGGCCCACCACATCTTTCTGAAATGTTCTCATAATTCATAATTAATATGCTATGGATCGAACCAATACAGCCTGCTTTTTGGATGCCCCTTTTAAGTCTCTCTGTACCCTGGCTTTCTCATTCTGCAGAAATCAGCTGTAAGTGACTTCAGATCAACCTCCTTGTCTGAGGCTTGTGTCAGGGCTGGAGAAAAGCTGGGTCATTCCAGGCATCAAGCAAATCCTGGGACCGTCATAAAATCTTCAACAAAATAAATCAACAACCCCAAAATAAACATCTTCTTTCTCTGTCCTTTTGTTCCCCTTCAAGTATCCTTTTCTCATCTCCTCCATTTCTTTGCCCCTTTCTAGAAATTAGAAGCAGGCACTTTTCCCCCACACCCATCTCAGTTGGCCTCAGCCGGCTGCTGTGTGCACATGGTGAGTCCTGATGTACGCCTGTGTGTGTGGGATAGCTACTCCCAGCCATTTGATGGGGCTCTCCAGGAGCACTAAATCAATCCCTTCACTCATCAACAAATATTTATCAGTATCCACAAATATCCATCAAGCATTGTGCTAGACTCTGAAGATACAAAAGCGACTGAGACAGAATGGAAACTTTATAGTTTTATGAGGCAAGACAAAGAAAAACAAAATAAAAAAGAAACTAAGTGTAAGTTGGGATGATTGCCGTAAAGTAACCAGGGTTAAGAGAAACAACAGCAGGGGTCTCCTAATGGTCAGGGATGGAGTTCATTCTCACCCAAAGAGCTGGGTAAGAGGCTCAGGTGTAAACACGGCAAGGAGGAAAACCAGGCTGGACTCGGTGCACAAAGTCCGGAGTTTTGTGGTCTGCAGGGAGTGCCAGGTGTTGCCCGGCTTCTCTGCATCCTTTCTAAACCCTGGGACTCCTGTGAGCAATGCAGATGAGAGGCGTTATTGTCCCCTTTTACAGACAAGGGAATCAAGGCCAGAGGGGTTACTGGAGGTCACTCTGCTGGAGGTCACTCTGTGAGTGAGCGGCAGCTCACCCCAAGTCACTCCAAGTCACGAGCTCCACGCCGTTATTCTGTTTCCACCACAGATGGTATGGGAGCCACCAGATGGGTTCTGGCTCACCCCAAAATGATCACAACCGTGCTCTGGAGTGACGAGAGTAACACTGTCCTCAGAGCCCATAGGCCATATCTGTGGGACACAGGAAAAGGCAACCCTTCCTTTGAGCAGACCCAGCCCAGCTTTACCGGCTGAACACTGGCTGGATGTCAGCCCCTCTCACCTGTCCCAACCTGCCCCATTTGCTTTGGTATACTTGTGCAGTGAACAACCAGCACCACTGCACATGGCAGCCCTGGAGGGTCCCTTCTGACATCAGAACCATGCTGGGCTTTTTGTTTGTTTGATTGTTTGAGATGGAATCTCACTCTGTCACCCAGGCTGAAGTACAGTGGCATGATCTCGGCTCACTGTGACCCAGTTTCCTGGGTTCAAGCAATTCTCCTGCCCCAGCCTCTAGAGTAGCTGGGATTACAGGCACGTGCCACCACATTCAGCTAATTTTTGTATTTTTAGTAGAGACAGGGGCTGGTCTCAAACTCCCGACCTTGTGATCCACCCGTCCCAGACTCCCAAAGTGCTGGGATTACAGACTTACAGACGTGACCCACCACGCCCAGCCAACCATGATGCTCTTGTGCTCTTGCTTCCTATTTCCTCCCAACATGTGACCCTGCCTGCTTCCCGCCCCTCCTCACTCCACTGCACACACTAGCCTCCCCCGTGTAGCAGCTGGACCTCTACAAAAGCTGTTTCTCTTGCTCCTCTGACTTCCTCTCGACTTTTCGATTTTCTTAATCCTGATTCCAGACACCTGTCTCGCCCAAGTTGCAAAAGCCATTTCTCAGATTCCCTGATAGCCTATCTGACTCTTCTCTGTTCCAGTCTCCACTCAGTGGTCACAGGAATTTTTAAAAAGTGCAAATCACATTGTATCACTTGTTTGCCTAAAAACCACTCCAAATCTTCCCACGGTTCCGAGGATACGTGTGAAATCCTCGCTGCCACCTCCAGGAACTTGCTGCATCTGGCCTCAGCTTGTTCCATATATTCACACGCCACCACTCTGTCTCTGTTCTGGCCTTTGTCTAGTTTTTTTGAATTCACAGCTTCTTCCTGCCCCCAGGCCCTTTGCACATGCTCTTCCCTCTGACTGGAATGCAGAAGGAATGCTCCCAACCTTCTCATTGGAATATGGTCCTCCTGTTTTGTTCTGTTGTAATGATAGTCACTGCTTAGTGAGTAATGCATGTCTCAGATCACTGTTCTAAAATCCTTTTGTGTATTTACTTATTTAATCGCCACAAGGACCCTGTGAGGGAGATGCTAGTAGTATTCCCACTGAAAACACTCAGGGAGGCCCCGAGAGGCTAAACACTTTGCCCAGAGGCACATAGCTAATTAAAGCTAGAATTGTCATTCAGGTCCATGATTGCAGAGCCCACTGCCTACTTCTCTGATACTCTAAGGGACATTTCCTATTTACAATAGGCTATGCACAGCCTTGCCTTATAGCGCACACACACACACACACACACACACACACACACACACAAAATATATTGAGTACATACCGGGTACTCAATAAATGTGCAGATCCATGAACAAGACGTACTTAGGGAACATCATGACCTTTCTTAATACCATCCTCTACCGCTACACACAGGAACTGTGTGATGCATAATAACTACATTCATTTCCCATGGCTACCAGAACAAATCACCACAAAATGGGTGGACTAAAACAACACACATTTATTTTCTTACCATTCTGAAGATCAAAGTCCAAAACCAGTTCCACTGGGCTGAGATCAAGGTGTCAGCAGGGCTGTGCTCTCTGGAGAATCCATTTCCCTGCCTTTCCCAGCTTCCAGAGCTGCCTTTCCTCCATTCCTTGGCTTGTGGCCCCTCCCTCCACCTTCAAAGCCAGCAGTGTCGCATCTGGCTTGTTGTCACATTTCTTCTGTGTCAATTTCTCCTCTGCCTCCCTCTTACAAGGACACTCATGGTTACATTTAGGGCCCACTCTGATTATCTAGGATCATCTTTCCATCTCAAGGTCTTTCCCTTGATCCCATCTGCAAAGTCCCTTTTGCCATGCAAGGTAACGTATTCACAGATTCTGGGGATTAGGGCCTGGATATGTATCTCTGGGGCCATGATTCAGCCTACTATAATAATAATGGCTGGCTGGGTGTGGTGGCTCATGCCTGTAATCCCAGCACTTTGGGAGGCCAAGATGAAAGGATTCCTTGAGCCCAGGAGTTCAAAACTAGCCTGGGCAACAAAGCAAGACCTTGTCTCTAATAATAATAGTAAAATAAATAAATTAGCTGGGCATGGTGGTGCACACCTGTAGTCTCAGCTACTCAAGAGGCTGAGATGGGAGGATCTTTTAAGCCCGGGAGTTCAACGTTGCAGTGATCTGTGATTGCACCATTGCACTCCAGCCTGGGTGATAAAACCAGACCATATTGCTAATAATAATAATAGCTGAAAACAAAGAGCTAACAGTCATTGCATGTTGACTGTATGCCCAATACTCTTGGAGCTTCACAAGTACCGGTCACAGCATTGGTAGTGCTGTAAGAGACATACCATCATCGTCACTCCCATTTCTCAGATGAGAACCTTGAGACTCAGTAAGCAGTAGAGCCAGGATTTGAATCCAGGCTGTCGAGACCCAGAACCTGTGTGACTAACCTCACGGCACCTGTAAGCACCGTGGTGGTCATCCCAGAGTCCAGAGTTGAGGGGAATGTGACTGGGTGGCTTCACGGGAAACCTCACAATAAGCTTCAGACAGACGCAGCCCAGCTGTCTCAGCACTGGTGGCGACCCTTCCTCATCGGGCTGTGGACACCTGTGGGCTGGGAAGGCGGGAGGCCCAGCCCCTACTACTCACTGGCTTCACTTAGTACTCGCAGCTTTATGGCCTCTGCTCCGGCAGACCGCTGCGTCTGGCAGGGCTCCATTACTGTCAGCCCCTCTGACTCGGGAGTGCTGCACCTCGTTAATGTATTATTTATTTTATTACCTTATTGTGGAAGTTGTTGTTTATAATTTGCTATTCTATATAATGGCCTTCTAATGCACACACTGCTAAATAACTAAAAAATGTTTTGCCACCACTCCTCAGGAGCCCCATTCCTTTACCCTACTAACTAAGTCCATTGTTTAAGTCCAGTCTGATGTGCTTCTTTCCTGTAGAGCGTCCTGGTGAAGTGTAGGTCCCCAGATGTGTGCTCAGACCAGGGTGGCCAGGGTTACTGGGAACTGAAATGGGGGTGCTGCCCATCCCTTCCACCTGTAGAGCAGAGAACTTGTGAGACAGGCTGGATCCTGGCCCCCAAAGATGCCCACCGCCTCATCCCAGGAACCTGTGACTATGTCATCTTACATGGCAAACAGGACTTTGCCAATGGGATTAAGTGAAAGATCTTGAACTAGGAGATGCTCCTGGATGATCTTGGGTGTGCCCTAAGTGTAATCTTACGTGTCCTTGTAAGAGGGAGGCTAGGGTCAGAGGACAGAGAAGAAAGTGCTATAATAACAGAGGAGGGAGCAGTCTGATAGTCCCTGTTTGGCTTTGAAGATTAAAGAAGAGGCCACAAGCCAAGGAATCTAGGCAGCCTCTGCAAGCTGGAAAAGGCAGGAAATCATTCTCCTGAAAGGCTCCAGAAGGAACCAGCCTTGCTGCACTTGATTTTCATCTTGTAAGACGCAATTTCTGACTTCTGGAACTGTTAGAGAATGAATTTGTGTTATTGAAAGCCACTAAGTGTGTCCTGATTTGTTATCTCACAGGAGGAAACTGACCCACCATGTCACATGCATCCACCAGATACAGAGCTCAGTGCAGGGCAGGCACTGAGGGGAGGTCAGGCTCAGGTGTAGATTCCACAGGCAGAGGGTCGAAGGGAAGGCCACACAGTGACTCGTGAACACGGACCACAGCATTCACTTGCGTTGAGTCCAGCTTGGCAAAATCCAGGCCGAATTCCCAAGCCTTGGCCAAATGGGGCTGGCAGGCAAACAAAACCCACAGAAAATCCAGATCTTCACAGTGGTGAATGGGCTTCACTTCCTCTCTTGCCGAGCCTTTGGCGGGTGATACCTACAACGGCTTGCTCATAGTGGCATACGTTTTATAGGCAGCAAAGTCCCCATCCCAACCAGACTTGAGAGTTAGGCAGAACAGGGTTTGCAATCCTAACAGACAAGAAAAGCAAGGCTCGGAGAGGTGAAAGGGCTCATCCTGGAGAGTTCAGTGAGTCGGCAGGTCCTGAAACCCCTGCACTCCCACAGTCTCTTGGGATACAGAGCTGGGGTGCCTTGCGTAGATGCATTTTCTTTCCTCTTTCTGGGGGTGCTAACCCACCCTGCCAGGGAGCAGGAACAGAGCAATCAGGGCTGAAAGGTCCAAACAGGTCCCTAATTTAATAATTGCTCCCTGAATAATTGATTGCTTGTCCTCGTGAGCTATCCGTTGGGGGCAAATGCCTGTTCCTTTCCCATCTGGAATCCAGTCTCTGGTCAGCCAGTCACCAGCCAAGATTAAATGCCACCCGCAGCACCACACGCCAAGCCCAGGAGGAAATTACATGTGCTATGGATCTAGTTCCTGGCCCTGGGGACCCCTGCATCCACCCAGGTAGCCAGCCCAGAGCTGGGAAAGCCAGAATCAAGGAGCAGAAGCTGTAAAGACTTTGCCTCACTTTCTCCTGTCATCCCTCAGCTCACGGCTTATTTGGGGGAACAGACAGGAGGAGAGAGCATTAAAGCAGACATGGTTTATAAAGAAATGAGCGAGGGCCCTCCACTGCCCCTCCCCACCATGGCAACACAGTTGGTCAGTCGGGGAAGAGGCTCCTGTTCACTAATGGAATTCTCCCCTTGAAAGTCGTGTTCCCGAATGCAAAACACACGGCGAATCTCTGAATGCACAGTAAGGAGGGTGTGTTCCTGCCACAGAGCAAGGCTCCCACCTCTACCAGGGCGTTGCTACCATGGTGTGTGGTAGTCATATCCCTAGGGTTATATTATGGGTTTGCATCTATCCCTGCCTTCCTTGGCTCATTCCAAGAACACGTATTGAGGGCCTAGATGGTGCCAGGCCCAGCTGAGAACCACGCCCCTGACCGTGAAGGAGCTTAAGCTCTGCGTGGGAAAACTGATGTCAGCAGACAGTGGCAGGACGAGTGCCCACACGAAGGTAGAGGGAAGCTCAAAGGGCTGGGGGCAGAAAGAGAACCCATCCATCCACAGAGGCTTCCTGGAAATGTGACCCCTGGTCCCAGTCCTGAGAGTTGGAATGTCGCTCTTATTAATGAGAAACCCAGAAGTAAGAGAGGAAATAAAACTTATTCAATCACCCAGAAGAAATCCTTTCTGCATGAATAAATGGACAACTCAACTTGCAATCTTAGATGTCAGGGGAGGCCACATGGTTCAAGGAAGCCGAGAGTCTCAGCTCTTTCAACTGCAGCGCGTGTTTATTCAGGCCGGGCTGTGACAAGCCTCAACTGGACTTTGGGTAGATGGCAATAGCCCAGACCCTATCAGCCCCTACACAATTTGTAAAGTAGGGTGTTGGGAGTACGCCCCAGGCAGACAGGGCCCCTTGTCATTTTAAGCACTCCTTACTTAAGTACTCTCTAGTGAGCACCTGCGGCTTGTCGGCACAGTGTTCTTTCTTTCGGGAGGAGAGCTGTGTCCAAGCTTGGGTCAGATTTTACAAGATGATGAGCTCCCTGGTGGCCACCAAGATGATGGCAGAAGGAGTTAGCTTTAGAGACTGAGGGCCTTAGAGACGCTTAGAGGTAGTGACTCTTAGCATCTGAGTTGGATCTGCTTGGTCATATGCCATGAACGGACTTCCACCCTGTCAAAGCCTCAAAGATTTCTCTTTTAGACAATAAAACAATAATAATCACTACCTCAGGCCTCATCTGCCCCCAGCCCTCAGACATGGAGAAGGTTTTCCACTCAAGGGACCCTGACAGGAAAACCATCTCAGGAAGGCATAATGTGGGTTCTGTCACTCCACCCTCAGGCCAGCTCAGCCAACACTGATTGGGGATGGGGCGCCTTTCCAAGTCCTGCACTGAGCACCCCAACAGGAGTGGCCCCAGCAATTGGAAGGCCATTTCTCACAAAGCTCCATCTTCCTGCAGGTGCTGTGCCAACTTTTCCCAAGCTGAGTGACCTTCAGGAGTACCCAGAGAAGGCTCACAATCTCTCTTAAAAAAAAAAAAAAAAAAAAGATGAATGCCCAGTTGATCACTTCTGGGGCATTTTGAGTGAGGCAAAAAGCAGAAAGGAGCCTGTAGAGGTCTGGAGAATAGAGACCGTGCTCCTTGCTGCTCCCCGGAGCTCCCAGGACAGACCTGGCCAGCCCACAGGCCCTGCTGTATCTGCATCCATGCTCTCCTTGTGAAACTCTCCCAGCAGCAAGCCAATGAGAAGTTTCCAGAAAGTCAGTGACACGAGTGGACTCCACATTCCTCTCCTGCATTCTGCTTCTCCTTCAATAGTTGGGCTGGGATTTATGCAGATGTACAGATGAACAGAAGAAAAAACAATGTAACTTGCTGTGTTGTCTATAACTGCTTTCCTCTTGCTCTCGAGTCCCAATCCTGTGATGGCAGAAACCTTGGTTTTGCCAATTAAGGCTGCTCTGTGGTTGTCAGGTGAGATCTTAGCCTCTTTCTAGGCTTCTGCTCCATTTTCCAGGATCTTCCCCTCCTCCTTTCATGATGGAATCTGGGGTCAAGGGGTCAGTGAGGTGCTGGGGATGGGGAAATGTTGCTTGAGGCTCCCAGTGACCTCCGGTTAGGGTGTGACCCACCCCATGGGATGACAGATGACAGCCCTAGTCCCTTTTCTGTCCTGTAAGGAGACATATGGCTGTCAGGTGTCTGGATACCCTGCTCTGGCACCCACTGGTCTTTGCAGCATTGCCCTGTGCTCCCTGGATCTGGTTCCAGGGCCCCACACCACGTGGCCTCCTCACTCCCATTCTTATTTTAATCACATCTGCAAAGATCTCTCTGCCACTGAAGTTACCATATTCACAGATTTCAGAGATTAGGATACAGACATCTCCTGGAGGGATGGGAGTATTCTGTTCGCAGTGTGGGTGTCAGAGGCATGTGAAACAGAGCAACTCCGTCTTGAATAGGAGCTGGGGAAAATGAGACCGAGACCTACTGGGCTGCACTCCCAGGAGGCTAGGGCATTTTAAGTCCCAGGATGAGATAGGAGGTTGGCACAAGACGCGGGCCATAAAGACCTTGCTGATAAAGCAGGTTGCAGTAAAGAAGCCGACCCAAACCTACCAACACCAAGATGGCGATGAGAGTGACCTCTGGTCCTCCTCACTTCGACACTCCCACCAGTACCATGACAGTTTACAAATGCCATGGCAACATCAGGAAGTGACCCGATATGGTCTAAAAAGGGAAGGCATGAATTATCCACCCCTTGTTTAGCATGTCATCAAGACATAACTATAAAAATGGGCAACCAGCAGCCCTCAGGGCTGTTCTGTCTATGGAGTAGCCATTCTTTTATTCCTTTACTTTCTTAATAAACTTGCCTTCACTTTGCACTGCAGACTGGCCCCGAATTCTTTCTTGCATGAGATCCAAGAACCCTCTCTTGGGGTCTGGATCGGGACCCCTTTCCTGTAACAAGGAGACATGAAGAGTCTTGGCCTGGGGTATCGTAGGAAGGCTCTGAGCCTGTTATCATCTGTGAATGAGCAAACATTCTGAGCATTGTATAGTATTTAGCTTGGACTGCTGAACCAGAGACCCGAGGTACCAAATCCTCGCCTAGATAGAACTGTAATTATCTCCCCACGTAAACAGCTGGGGCAAACAGTGCAGGGCTGGGCAGCAGCCTCACGGCATCACGGGCCAGGCCCCTTCTGTCTTACTGCTGTGCCCTGTTAGTGCATTTCCCTTTGCTCCACAGCTCAAGGGGGCTCTCTGTCATGCCCAAATTCCAGCCAGCCTGCAGGGGCAGAGGAAGGTGTGTGTTTACTCTTTAAAGGCAGGATGTAGAAGTTACTCCTATCGATTCCCTCCCATTCCACTGGTGCAGGTGGCCACACCTCACTGCAAAAAAGGCAGAGAAATGCAGTTCTCATTCTCAGCATCCGTGGGCATCGTTAAAAGTTCTGTGTCTATGGAGGATGGAGTGAACAAGGGTAAGTGTCTTCCACCAACACCTTCTAAGTACATAGCACATGGCTGGGGTATTAGGGATACAGTAGCAAGGGAGTCCTTGCCCTTGAGGAGCCCTCAGACCACCAGGGGACATGCCATGGAAACCCCAAGGCTGGGCAACTGGCTAGTCCTGGTGGAGGAGAAGACCCAGGGTCACAGTAGGTATCCTAGGGAAGGCAGCATCTAGGCAGTCTCCAGGAATCACTGTTCCTCCCTCATCCTCTATGTCTCATAGCTCGGTAACTCAATGTCCTCAGTGTCCCCACACCCACTCTCTCTCTCGCTCCACCCAGAAGCACTCTGGCCCATGGCCACCCCTAGAGACTTTGTTCTGAGTCAAAAGAAGCTCTTCTCTGTGAGTGTGCACGTGCAAGTGTACATTCTTGGAACTCTCAGAACCCACCCCACCTCTCAACTATAACCCTTACAGAGGATGGTTTTGGCTGGGTGCTCACGCCTCTAATCTCAGCACTTTAGGAGGCCAGGGCAGGCAGATCACTTGAGGTCAGGAGTTCAAGACCAACCTTGCCAACATGGTGAAACCTTGTCTCTACTAAAAATACAAAATTAGCTGGGCATTGTGGTGCACACCTATAAACTCAGCTACCTAGGAGGCTGAGTCGGGAGAATCATTTGAACCTGGGAGGTGGAGGTTTTGGTGAGCCAAGATTGCACCATTGCACTCCAGCCTGGGCAATAAGAGTGAAACTCCGTCTCAAAAAAAAAAAAAGCAAAGCAAAGAAAATGGGATTCTTCTGCTTAAATTAACCAAGTACATAGTGCCCACACTTTTGCATGCACACACACACACACACACACACACACACACACACACTCGTGCCCAAATAGACAGTTTTTCAGAAATGAGGATGCAGATGAGAGACTCAAGGACAGGCCTTACTTGCTCTCTGTCAGTTTACAAGAGAATTTATTCCACATATTCATCCATGAATATTTAGCAAGGCAACAATAACATTCAATGACACCCATGAGATACACAACTCAGAGAGCCCTCCCCCAGGAACATACACAATGCTTGATGTCAACGTTTTAACTGGACTGAATGTTTGAAATGCAAGCATTAGCTTACAATAATCCTCCCCCGCCCTCTCTCTGTCTCTGTCCCTTACACTCTCTCTCTCTCTTTATTTGCATACGTAGACATCCCTCCCGTTTTTGATACAAACTGCCAAGCAAATTCTTTAACAGAGTACACCGGGTGGGGTGCGTGGAGAGCTACCAAAGGTTTAAGTAGTGCTAATGGCACAAATGAATTTTCAGACATGCCACTCTTTCTTTTTTCTCAAGAGAAACAAAATGAAACAAACACACATATGAGGCAAAGCTGTTCTGAGATTGGCAAATAAGGTTTAGCATTCAGTAAATCTGCAAACTTTTGACAAGCCACTGCAGAAAGCTGAATCATAGCCCCCGAAGATGTCCAGGTCCCCAGCCCTGGAACCTCTGTATGTTACCTTACGTGGCAAAAGGACTCTGCAGGTGTGATTAAGTTAAGGATCTTGAGATGGAGATGAGCTTGCATTATCCAGGTGGGCCCTAAATATAATCACAAGTGTTCTTTTAAAATGAAGAGTGAGGCTTGGCTGTAAGAGAGAGAGGGTCAAAGGCCGCATGATGATGGAAGCGGCGGTGCATTTGAGGAAAAGGCCATGAGCCAAGGGTTGTAGGTGACCACCAGAAACTGAAAAGGGAAAGGAAACAGATTTTCCTCTAGAACCTCAGAAGGAACTGACCCCATCAACACCTTGACGTTAGCCCACTGACATCAATTTTGAACAACATTTCTTACAGTTCTGGTCTCTAGAACTGCAAGAAAATAAATGTTGTTCTTTTAAGTCACTAAGTTTGAGGAATTTTTACAGCAGCAAAGGAAACTCGCACAGTCATGTAGCTCCAGGGACAGGGCTTCGTCCCCTCCACAGGCGCGCCAGGCTCCTTCTGAGGGGCTCCGGGAGCTCCATTGTCAGTGGGGCCACTGGAAGCCATGCAGGTACTTGGGCTTTTGTGTTTGTGTGTTTCTAAAAGTCCTCTGTTTTTCTAATAAAGTCCCACTGTCAGAAATTTAAGATGTAAAGAAAAATTGGAAGAACATAAAAAGAAAAAAAAATAAAAGAATACAAACCAAAACCAAAAACATTACACTCAGCTATAATCTCACCCTCTGGAAATAGCCTTTGTAATAGTAATGATCACAATTTGTAATTACAGGTTAATTTTAATGATTATTTTTATTATTTTTATTTTATTTTATTTTTTAGAGACAGAGTCTTGTTCTGTTGCCCAGGCTGCACTGCAGTGGCGCAATCTTGGCTTACTGCAACCTCTGCGTCCTGGATTCAAGTCGTTCTCCAGCCTCAGCCTCCCAAGTAGCTGGGATTACAGGCATCTGCCACCACGCCTGGCTATTTTTTGTAATTTTAGTAGAGGCGGGGTTTCACCATGTTGGCCAGGCTGAACTCCTGACTTCAGGTGATCCACTCACCCCGGCCTCCCAAAGTGCTGGGATTACAGGTATGAGCCACCATGCCCAGCCATAATGATTATTTTTAAAATAATGTCACTTTGCCCATCCTTTCCCCTGACAGTAGGGCCCAGGAAGGCAGGAACCCACTCCAGTGAAGAGCTCAGTGTCTGAGATACAGCATCGATCCACAATGCTTCAGTGTGGTCACTGAACGAATGGCCTCTGCCAACATTTTGATATATTTCTTTCCAGTCTTTTTTCTACGTATATTGCATATTTTTACAATTGCAATTGTTCTATGAACATGTGTTTTTGCCCTATATTCCTCACTTAGTATTTTATTCTGAATGAGTTCTAAAGTCATTAAATAGTCTCCGGAACTTAATTTTAATGGCAGACTAATAGTTCATACTATAGATGTTTCTTTGTTAGGTTACATTCTCTTTTTTTCCTCTTTTTCTGTTATAAATAATTCAGTAATGAACATCTTGGTGCATAAATCTTTATCCATGTTTCCGATTATTTTCTTGGGATCAATTCTTAGGAGGGATATTATAGAAACAAACCATGTCATCATTCTTAAGATTCAGGTTAATGATCAGTGCACGCATTCACATCAACTCTGTTTTCAAGAAGGGAACCTCGGGGACATAGGACTGCAGTGTACACAGTTGCATGGTGAAGCTGATCTGCTGGGTTTTTGTTTAAGCAGAGAACACTGGCTGGGTGATAGGAGACCTGAACTCTGGTCTGAGATTTGCCATTTCCTAGTCACATTGAACTGGATGTCCTCATATTTAAAACAGGAGGGCCAGATGATAACGTTAAGCTCTCTTCTATCAAGAAAATTCTAGTGGCTGGGCAAGGTGGCTCATGCCTGTAATCCCAGCATTTTGGGAGGCTGTGGCAGGAGGATCACTTGAAGCCAGGAGTTTGAGACCAGGCTGAGCAACATAGTGAGACCTGTCTCTACCAACAACAACAACAACAACAAATTAAATTAGCCATGCGTGGTGGTATAAGCCTGTAGTCCCAGCTACTTGGGAGCCTGAGATAGGACGATCTCTTGAGTGTGGGAAGTTGAAGCTGCAGTGAGCAACGATCATGCCACCGCACTTCAGCCTGGGTGATAGAGTGAGACCCTGTCTTCAAAAAATGTAAAAAAGAAAGAAAGAAAATTATAGCAACTCCTCTTGGAGACCATTATTAAAAGGGAAAAGCTAATGAAAATTAGGAGCAATTCATGCCAGATAATCAAATGTTGATCTTAAAAGTCCAAGCCATGAGGTTTGATAAATTAAACCATGGCAAAAAGCATTTAGCCACTCTCCTCTGTGTACACACATAGCATCTGTTGTACCTGTATGTTTGTTGAACAATGATTCTAACAATTTAAAGAACATGCAAAGCCTTCCTCTCAGTCAATGGACTAAATGAAGTACAGTTGACCCTTGAATACCATGTGGGTTCGGGGTGCTGACCCCGCCCCCCATACACAGTCAACAATCTGTGTGTAACTTTTGACTCCCCCAAAACGTAACTACTAATAGCCTACTCTTGACTGGAAGCTTTACTGATAATATAAACAGTCGAGTAACATATGTTTCATATGTTATCTGTTGTATCATAAACTGTATTCTTACAACAAAGCAAGCTAGAGAAAAGAAAGTTATTAAGAAAATCACAAGGAAGAGAAAATCTATGTATTATTCATTAAGTGGAATTGAATCATCACAGAGGGCTTCCAGCCTTGCTCTTTCAGTTGAGTAGGCTGAGGAGGAGGAAGGGTGGTCTTGCTGTCTCAGGGGTGGCAGAGGTGGGAGAAAATCCATAGAGAAGTGAACCTGTGCAGTTCAAACCCGTTTTGTCTAAGGGTCAACTGTAGTTGGCCTGACTAACCAGATGCAGCAAATTCCACATATGCAGAATAAGAAGAAACAAAAGGTGGGCCGGGCGCGGTGGCTCATGCCTGTAATCCCAGCACTTTGGGAGGCTGAAGCGGGTGCATCACTTGAGTCCAAGAGTTCAAAACCACCCTGGGCAACATAGTGAGATCTCATCTCTATAAAAAATACAAAAATGAGCCAGGCATGATGGCGTGTACCTGTAATTCCACCTACTTGAGAGGCTAAAGCGGCAGGATCACTTGAACTAGGAGGCAGAGGTTGCAGTGAGCCAAGATCATACCACTGCACTCCAGTGAGACCCTGTCTCAAAAAAAAAGAAGAAATAAAAGGCGATTTGTAGAAACATGATTGATATTACCGTATTCCAATGCTTGGAAAAGTGTAATCCATGTCTGACCACAACTCTATTAGCTAGTGCTCTTCCAACCTAGTTTGTGCTTCTAAGCAAAGTACCTGGACCACTTTACAGTTCCCACTCCACAGTTATCCTGGAAATTAGACACTTGCTCATTCATTCTTTGATTCAGTCAGTCAGTTGGTCAGTCAACAAACATTTGCTGGAAAGCTGTGCCAGGCCCTTTGGAGGCTCCAGGGGGACAAGGCTGAATAGAACAGGGTCTCCCTGGCATAGTGAGGGAGCCTCAGAAATCCCAGCTCTGCCTCAAAGTGGCTATGTTATCTGAGAAAATGCGCCTCTCCTTTCAGCCTCCTGTTCCTCACTGGTAAAGGGTGACCATTAATACTTCACTTGGTCTTGTTAAAAAGAATAAATTGAAGATGGTGGATGAGGCCACGCGACGTGTTGTGTCTGAGATCCCGGTGGTAAAGACTAACGCCGGACCCCGAGATCGGGAGTTGTGGGTGCAGCGACTGAAGGAGGAATATCAGTCCCTTATCCGGTATGTGGAGAACAACAAGAATGCTGACAACGATTGGTTCCGACTGGAGTCCAACAAGGAAGGGACTCGGTGGTTTGGAAAATGCTGGTATATCCATGACCTCCTGAAATATGAGTTTGACATCGAGTTTGACATTCCTATCACATATCCTACTACTGCCCCCAGAAATTGCAGTTCCTGAGCTGGATGGAAAGACAGCAAAGATGTACAGGGGTGGCAAAATATGCCTGACGGATCATTTCAAACCTTTGTGGGCCAGGAATGTGCCCAAATTTGGACTAGCTCATCTCATGGCTCTGGGGCTGGGTCTACGGCTGGCAGTGGAAATCCCTGATCTGATTCAGAAGGGCGTCATCCAACACAAAGAGAAATGCAACCAATGAAGAATCAAGCCACTGAGGCAGGGCAGAGGGCCCTTTGATAGGCTACGATACTGTTTTCCTGTGCATCACACTTATCTAACTGCTTCCCCGGACACCCTCCACCTCTAGTTGTTACTAAGTAGCTGCAGCAGTCATTGCTGGGGTAGAAACAAACAAACACCAACCAGTATTGCTACTTAGTTTCTAAGGCTGCACAAGGAAGGGAAGGACTGGGCTTTGGACAATCTAGAGGTAATTTATATCCGCCCCCAGGTGGAGCAACATGCGATCCTGGAGGCATGGGGGTAACTGAAAGTGAGTACATAAAGTCTTTCTGGTTTCTGGAGATAACCCATCAATAAAAGCCGCTTCCTCTGGTTAAAAAAAAAAAAAAAAAAAAAAAAAAAAAGAATAAATCCAGGTGTGTAATGTATGGCACAGAGCCTAGTACCAAGGAGACAGTAAATGTCAGGCCCTCCACCCCGACCTAGAAACACTCTCAGCTTGATGAGCAAGACAGAAATATAGAAGGTTATTTCAGTCTAACAGAGGTTTTCACAAAGTTCTGTGTAAGAGTAGAGAGAGAAACCGATCACTCTGGTTTTCCTAAATGCAAGAAGGGGAATGTTTGAAGTGTGCTGGGGAGAAAGGTGAAGGGTTTGCAAGCCCCCAGTGCTACCCTCTGGAGCCAAATGTTTAGAATCAGCCTGCAAGGATCCAGGCTGATGGGTGTTTATTTAGACACACACGCCAACAGCCTGTAATGTGCCCAGAAGAGGGAAGGGGGCCAGCGGGATGGATAGATTTTATGTGCAAGAAAGAATTGCGGCTGTGAAATGTGAAGTGAAAGATGCCTCGTTTTCGAATTAGGCTACGGGAAGAGAGGAAATGTATTTTTCCCAAAAGCTAGAGAATTGGGCCAAGTTGGGCTACAGAGAGGATTTCTGCATTTGGAAGACAATCTCATTTGGTGGGTTTGGGTTTTGGGGCAGGCAGCCTGGGTTTGTGTCTCAACTCTGCCATTTACTGAGCTCATGCGGCCAGGCAAGCTCTGTTTCCTAGAAAGTTCCATTCTATGCCAGGTAGGGATGAATCCAGGGCACAGGTCAGGGGGCTGGTGTGAGCATGGATGGGGTGCTGCTGGGAGGACACCTTACACAGTACCCAGCCATCAGCAATGTTACTGTTTATTATAACAATAATAAATGTTAGTTCTTGTTGTTATTATCGGGCAGGAGGCTGGTTGGGATGCTTCTAGCTAAATGTCCCTGTGTCCTCACCGTATACTCTTTCCACCACAGTTATGGAGGGTTGTGGGAGAGACTTTTAAGAACAGAGGAAAGGGACAGGAGTGCATTTTCATTTTCACCTTGGTGTGGATGAACCAGCAGCTACAGCTGGCTCTCCTGATCGGCCAGTAACCCACCCTTCTCATTGATCTATCGATCTCATTCCCAGGTGGAAGAGTGTCTTAGGATTCAGAGCCAACAAACATTTTCTCAGTAATCCTCTGTTCTAGGCCCTGCACCTCAGGCAGCACCTCCCCTCATTTGTTTTTTTGTTTTGTTTTGTTTTGTTTTGTTTGAGACAGAGTCTCCCTCTGTCGCCCAGGCTGCAGTGCGGTGGCATGATCTTGGCTCACTGCAACCTCCACCCCCCAGGTTCAAGCAATTCTCCTGCTTCAGCCTCCCGAGGAGCTGGGACTACAGATGCCTGCTACCACAACCGGCTAATTTTTGTATTTTTAGTAGAGACAGGGTTTTGCCAAGTTGGCCAGGCTGCTCTTGAACTCCTGACCTCAGGTGATCTATCCGCCTCGGCCTCCCAGAGTGCTGGGATTACAGGTGTGAGCCATGGTGCCCAGCCGCCTCCCCTCATTTAATCTCAGTTCTCTCATCCCTTTGATAGCAGCATGAGTGCACAGTCTCAGAAAGCACAGAGAGGCCAGGTGACTTGTCCAAGGATACACAGCTTAGAGGTGGGAGAGCAGGCGTTTGTAGCTAGAGTTGAATGACTACTGGTCTTTCATTACTTCATACCTGGAAGGACGTAGGTTCCCTTCAGGGATTGGGGTGCCCTAGGAAGACCCACACAGGGACCACAAACTCCCTCCTCACACAGACCTCCTGGCTACACTCAGAAAGGCATCTGTCCTGCAACTGGAGACCGGCTGCATTCCAGACCCAAGTTCCTGACCTGCAGAAAGGGTGAACTTATTGTTAATTCAATCAGATCAACGAATACAGGCAAATCATTATTTCTGCATTGCCATGAACCTGAAGCCTTCCTGGGGTGCAGGATAAGGAGAGGTTTATTAAGGGATTAGGAACCATGTGCTGAGCAAGGTCCTGGAGTGTCAAGAGAGGAAACTAAGCCCTGGGGCCTGTCCGTGCATCTCCCACTGCCTGGCACCGGCTGGGCTGGCACTTGGCATTGCCACTTCAGGGAGGCAGGATTTGCTCAGGAGAGGAACCAGCCTCCGTCCTGATCCACTCAAGCTCCTCAGGAGGACAGACACCATCTCTGAGCCACCTTTAGCCCTCAGGGAGGGCCCAGAGGAGAAGCTCAGCCCCTGGACACTAAGAAGAACATGAGAGAGCCAGGCATTTCCTGCAAGGACAACCTGATTGCTCTCCACACTGAAACAACTAGAATGCAGCAAATGGCCCGGGATATCCTAACTCAGCATGTGCGGTCCCCCGTCCAGCCTCTGACCTCCCTCAGGCTCCAGCCACCTGAATGGCCCAGGAGCCCATTTCCATTCAGGCCCTGGTTTGTTTCAGCCCTCCCCTCTGCCACGTGTCCTCTCCCCTTGCCTGTCTGCATTCTCTGCTCCTGGACAAAGGAATCATTTGCTCTTCTCCAAGCCCCTCTGCCACCCCTCCCCCAGCTATATTTGAAGAAAGATCTCAAAACACCTCAGGGGTATTCATCTTTGCAGCTTCAGATCAGCTCACACCCAGAATAACTGAATATAGGCATGGTTAGTAAATTCAATAACTAGGTCAGGTGCGGTGGTTCATGGCTGTAATCCCAGTACTTTGGGAGGCTGAGGCGGGAGGAACTCTTGAGGCCAAAAGTTCAAGACCAGCCTGGGCAACATAGTGAGACCCCAACTCTACAAAAAAAAAATTTAAAAAAATTATCTGGGCCTGGTGGTGCACACCTATCGATCAGATACTCAGGAGGCTGAGGCAAGAGTATCGCTCGAGCTTAGGAGTTTGAAGTTGCAATGAGCTATGATCATGTCACTGTACTCCAGCCTGGATGACAGAGCAATACCTTGTCTCTTAACAATAATAATAGTAATAATAAGTAAAAATACATTTAAAAATTCAATAATTAGTTATAAATTCCTCATTTTCCCCATATACCCTTGCACCCCCATGTTACCCAATGTGGATAATTAAATAGCTAGACTTTACAAAGCATTCTCCAGTATGATTTTATTTCTTACAGTAATCCTAAGAGATTGGGGTTCTCACCGCCTCACAGAAATATTCCTTTCATTTTCTCCCAATGCTGAGACTTGGACCCAGAGAGTTAATGACCTACCCAAGGCCGCAGAGGTAGGTGGTCACACAAACGGGGCCCAGCCTGAGCTTTAGAACCTGCATGAGCCAAGGCCAAACACATCCCAGTCCCTGGAGCCAGTCCTGCCCTGGACATAAGGCCCCGGAAGAGGTCAAGCCATGCCCAGTCTCAGAGAGCCTTCTGGGCCTGGCAGCCCCTCACCTGGGCCAGGTGGGGTGTGGCCAAGGCCTCAAGGCCCTCCTGCCGGGCAGCCCATCCTGCCTGCCCACGGGCGGCTCAGCCGGCTGCCCTCCACCGTCTGCCAGTTCCAAGCTTTTTGGCAAACTGGCACCTAATCACCCACCATCTGCGAGCAGAGCGAGTCTTGGCTACCTCTTGGTGCTTCTTCAAATCAACTTGCAAGTTTTCAAAGTGATGCGAGTTCTTGGTGCTTGCAAAAATGTCAGCTTCCGTCACATCTTATTAAAACTGAAAATATGAAAAGGTTTCAGATAAACTGAAACAAGCCCAGTTTTAAGTGAGATCACTTTTTTTTTTTTCCTAAAATGCACAGAGTTTTGTTGTTTTTTTCTGATTACCGGGGTGATAATCATTATCTTTACATCTGTTGTCCTCCGTGGGGCCCACACCCAGACAGGGCTGCAGCTGACTCTGTGCAGAGTGTGTCAGTGGCGGTGACGGTCACTGTCTTATGGTGGCTTATTCATGGAGGGTCCCCTTGGTGAGGTCACAGTGGTGGAGAAAGTACCAACAGCAAGTAACACTTCTGTGCCAGGAACGAGGTCCTCTATGCATTCTCTTATTGAATCCTAAATAAGATTCTCCTGTTCTCTCCATAAAGGTGAAGAAACAGGGCACAGAGATGCCACTTGTCACATGGCTAGTAAGTGGCAGAGCTGGGATTTTAACCCAGGCAGGACACGGGCTGCTATGGGACCTGCAGGCTGGGGGAGGTGCTCAGATCCACCCTAGGGGCCCTGAGAAGCTGAGGGAGGGTTCTGATCAGGTGTTGGCAGGGTCAGGACTGTGTTGGAAATGTCACTGTGGCTACGTCATGAATTCACTCAGCACTCATTCAGTGCTACCGCTGCATAGCTTGATGCTGGATTCTATGGAGAAATATGAGATGGATAAAACCCAAATCTAGGGAAAGAAGGCCTGTGCTTAATTATGGTGCTAGCAGAATGAAGCGATAATGGCATCCTGTTGCTTCCAGAATGAGCACCAAATTTCAGCCTCAGCCCCTCACTCACCCCCACCCTCACTCCCCTCCACCCACTGTCCAGGCCCAGCAGGAACTCACCCCAGACTGCCTGGCAAACAGACCCCCACTCTGCCTCCCAACTTAGTTCAAAGGCCTCCAAGAGCCCCCTGGGACATCCTCCTTCTGCGGACTGCCCTGAAACAGCCACGCCCCTCCAAGCTGGGGGCCTTTCCCAGGAAACTTGAATCCTGTGGGTGGGCCAGGCTCAGCAGGTGGGCTCCCTGAGGGTAGGGGCTCCTTCTCACGTGTCTCTGGGTCCGCAACCCCTTCCATGGCCCTGGCATACAAGAGGCATTCAGAAGATGTGTGTGAGATGAGCACTCAGAGCACTCATGCAGGTAACGTCCTAGAAAGGCTCCTCAGGAGACACGTGGCACAGAGCACAGCCAGAGCTGAGTATGAGTCTCCACTCAGCCAGCCCCTCCTGGATGGTGTCCACCTGTCTTTCCTCACCTGTGAAACGGGGGTAGGCAAAAACCATCACAGAGTTGTTGGATGAACTGAATGCATGGCACTTGGCAACGCTCAAGACACAGCAGCTTTTACTACTGCCACCACCGATGCCACCACTGCTACTCCCACCACCGTGACCACCACTGCTGCTAATCCCACCACCACTGCCACCACTGCTGCTAATNACCACCACGGCCACCACTGCTGCTAATCCCACCACCACTGCCACCACTGCTGCTAATCCTGCCACCATCACTGCCACCACTGCTGCTAATCCCACCACCACTACCACCACTGCTGCCACTGCTATTGCAACCATTACCACCGCTGTTGCTACTGTCACCACTACCACCATTGCTACCACTGGTTTTACCGCCATGACCACAACTGTTGCTACTCCTATCATGACCAACAGTGCTGCTGCTCCCACCACCATGACCACCATTACTGCCACTGCTATTACCACTATTACCAAAACAACAACTACTACTATCACAAATACCACCTTCACTAGCACTGCTGCTGCTGCTACTGTTAGCTCTGCGCTGATGCTACCACTGCTACCACAATCCCTGCTACTACTACCATTACGATTGCTACTGCTGCCAGTACTACTGCTATTAATACAGCTGCTGCTGCTACTGCCACCACTGCCACTACTGCTAGTGCCACCAGCATTGCCACCACTGCTGAGACCACTTCCACTGCTCGCTGCTGCTACGACCACTCCTGCTACTATTGTTATTATTACCTCTACTGCTATCACTGCTGCTATTGCCAGTTGAGGAAGAACAAAGAACAGGTATAAAATCACACTGTACAATAGTAAGTGTACAAATAGAACACTTTTGTGTACTATTTGAAGAAACTGCACAAATAGTAAACGCAAGGAAAAATACTATTTCTGGCTATGAAGCAAAGAAATTCACTTTACAGCACCCTTGAAATACCGTGTTATAACAATTAATTGGGGGGAACTATTTTAAATAGACCTGCGCAATGCTTGTGAGACGGAGTTGCAGGCCTGATACAATAGTGCATTGTTACAATGGACTGCTTTAGGACGGTGAAAGATAAGAACTATCAAAAGCCTTAAAAATGCCCTTGAATCAACAATTTCCACACCTGGGACTAATTCAAGAGATGACAAGGTGGGAGAAAAACATATTACCTGAACCTTGATCGGCAACAATAAAAACAGAGGGGAGCTGAAGCCAACGTTTGTGTCTCAGGGAATGGACACCTCGACTGGTATATTCCTGCTGGTGGGAATATTACACAGCTTTGAACAACTGTGATGATTAAAAACAAAACAAAACTGTACTACCCAGAAGGATGCTTAGGAAGTACTATTGAGAGAAAAAGATTAAGATATAACAACGTATTTATACTCTGTTTTGAGTATTACAAAATATGTATGCTCATAGACTATAAAACATAGAAAAACGAAAATAATTGTTGGAAGATTTGTATAGAAAGACTAAGATGTTTTTCACAATTCTCTTTAATGTTGCTGTCATATTGTTTTCTCAATACAAATGAAAAAGAAACGTCCCAACAATCTATTGATAGGTTTTTTCCCCCTTTGAGTATAATATAGATGTGTCTATTTAAAGGATTTCTCTTTCAAAATCTCATTTAGCACCACAACAAAGAGTGTCCAACTTTTAGTTCATTTCAAATGAGTTCCTAGTCATAAATTTATTCTCATTCACAATGTGTATAATTTGTGCACTTCAGGAGATTTGGTGATTATACAGGAATTCAGCATTTTTAATAATTTCCTGAAGGGTTTTTGAAGCAGACAATGTGCTTTTCCTATTTCCCAAACAATCTGAATGATGGAAAATCTCCAAAATAGCTATGCCTGAGTCTTCCTTTCTTCCCTCTAATTTCACATGCATTTTTGTTGTTGGCGTTGCTGTCCTTGTACTTCTGCAAGCAGGAATTCTCCTTTTGAAGCCGTATCTTTGCAGACAAGAAATTATAGTCATCTTATCCCTAATGCACTGCTCCCTAAGCAAAGGACTTATTATCCTTCAAGACTCTGTGTACAAAGGCTTCATCCCAGCAGGCAGACTGAATCTCTGTGGGGCAGGTGCACATACAATCTGACCCGGTGGATTCAGAACCTTGGAAAATGGGTATTTACGTCAGCACTCACACTAACAACTGTTTTGATTTGTATTTGATGGAGACCTAGAAGTAGAGGGCAAAGGAGCCTTTCCGATCAACTCATTCAGCCACATCATTTTATAAATGGGGAAACTGAGGCCCCCCTCACTAAGAGGCCGTGACTTGTCCAAGGCCACGCTGTCATTTAGGGACTGAGCGGGGACTGCAGCTGCTCCCAAACCGCTGTGCTTTCTATCCCCTTCAAAGTGACCACATTTTCTTTTTCTTTTTTTCCTTTTTTTTTTTTTTTTTTGAGACAGAGTCTTGCTCTGTCACCCAGGCTGGAGTGGAGTGGCACAACCTCGGCTCATTGCAACCTCTGCCTTCCAGGTTCAAGCAATTCTCCTGCCTCAGCCTCCCGAGTAGCTGGGATTACAGGCATGCACCACGACGCCAGCTTTTTTTTTTTTTTTTTTTTTTTTTTTTTTTTTTTTTTAGTAGAGACGGGGTTTCACCAGTTGGCCAGGGTGGTCTCGAAGTCCTGACCTCAGGTGATCCACCTGCCTCGGCCTCCCAAAATGCTGGGATTACAGGCATGTGCCACAGCACCCGGCAACCATATTTTCTTAATCTAAATGGAGCCAAGTCTTCTGATGAAGTTCTCCCTAGTTTGTGAATTTATTGATAAAACATGCAGAGGCCTGACCACAAGGCCAATGTGTGTGAAGAACTTTGGTGAGTGCTGACAGAGATGTCTAATTGTTTCAGGTTGCTTTTAGAGAGAAAAATCAAATCTTATTTCGTTTTACATTTAACCCCTATTATAAAATAAAATGACATTAGAAACAAAAATACAATTCATCCTTACCCAGCCCCCAAGAGAATTTTTTATATTTCTCCACATCCTGTATTTTCTGGGGCAGATTTAAAACAGTTCACAATGAAAGACACAATCATCAAGTTATAAAGTAGAATCATAATTTAAAATCAGCCCAAGGTTGATATTAACGCACATCATTCACCTCTCCTCCCCCTCCAAGTTCAAAACAGAAGATATTAGGAACAGGCTTGTGGGCTCCACGCAGATAAAAACATGGGCTCTGTGACTGGCCAGGAGGAGGGACCCGCAGCCTGGAACCATGGCCGGCTTTTGCTCCATGGTAAACAGCTGATCCAGCCAGTGTAAACTATGTGCGAGCCACTGCTGATCCAAAGAAAGGGATAAAACAAGAGGGGCCGTAGAGGAGCAGCGATCCTGTCCTATTAACCTGGCCCAAGAGAGACCCCAGCCCAGGGCCTGGAGCTCTCAAGATACCCTTTTCCCCAGGGGAGGAAGGCGAAGGGAAACTCCTGTTCAATCCTCCCTGCAAATGGCTGAGGTGTTGCAGGAAGGTGCCCAGCGCTTCCCTGGTGAGGCAGAGGGTGACATCACTTCCTATTTATGGGCCAAACTGGGAACTTGGGGGCAGAGTTCCCCCAAGCCCTTCCCCACACAAGGCAGAGGAAAATGCAATGAATCAGTTAATCCATTATTTAGCTGTTGGAGGTCCTGGAAAATCTGGGGTGCAGGAACACCCCAATCTACTAAGTCAGCACTGCCCCTAGCACCCACCCACTGCCTTAGCACTCCCATAGCACCCACCCACTGCCTTAGCACTCCCATAGCATCCACCCACTGCCCAAGCACTCAGGATTTTGAGTTCACATGGAGAATAACCACTGTCATGGATATGCACTGGCCGTTGGTGAGCTTTGCTGTCACAGTGATATGACAGCAGCTTGGAGGGGCACGATCACCCCAACATACAGAAGAGAAGAGCACAGCCCGGAGAGGCCCAGGCCACGTGCCCAGCATCTCACAGCTGGATGCTTCTCCCAGGGCTGGGAGTGAGATTTGCCTGTCACTTTCTGGCCCTAGTGAACTTGCCTGGACACTGCTTCTTTGTGAAACTCGACCAGGAATTTGAAGAGAGAACTAAGACTATCCAGAGACCAGGGAGGTGGGCCGCCCTGCCACACAGGGCATGTGGAGACAGGGGAAGGAGGCACCACGGAGACAGTGTCTGCACCAATTCTATCGATGAGGCTCGGGGCCAGACGATGTCCCTATCTTGTAAGGTCACTTTCCTCCCTCCTGGCCACGATCTCTCCAGCAGGGCTAGGGAGCTGGTGGCAACATGAGGGATGAATGCCTCTCTCCTCATCTTAGTTTGGGTTCCCCATCTCTTCCTGAGACAAGGATTTGGGTGCAAGTAGTTTGTTTCAGAGGTGATCCCAGGAAGCAGGTGAGGGAGTTGGGAAGTGAGGCCGAAGTGGGGCAAAAGGCTGTAAATGGTGGCATTGGGGACCCTCAGAGAACCCCTGACCCATCCCCTGTAGGAACAGGGAAGTGGGGGCCAGGGAGCATTTGTCTACCAGCCACCCTTCCTCACTGACTGAGGGGGCTCCCTGGTCACAAGCTCCCGGGCCTCTCTGCTGCCCTGTGGGGAGGGAACACCCTTGGTGGGAGAAAGACACAGCAAACGTCCGCACGGGGCTAAGAGCTGCCTGCAGGTGGCCTCTGGGACAGGCTGCGGGGCGTGGGTGGGCACCGACAGAGTGTTCTCTACCTCCTCTCCCCTTCCCGACCCACAACTCAAACCCAGGAGCTCCACCTGGTCTAGCTCCATCTTCCTGCCTCTGGCCAAGCACAGGTGAAGAGGGGGCCCCAGGAGGCCTGCCTGCTCCTGGAAGCCCCTCCCTCACTCCCTACATCCCACCACCACCACCACTCACAGCCTCACCCCCTCCCTCTGCCTTGAGGTCATGAGGAAAAATAGTGCAGTGAGTCCCCCTCTGGCTTCTTCAGTTCCCCCAAGGCGCTGGGGATTCTGACATCATTCCTCATCCGTGTATGGTCCAGGGAAGCCAGGCAACCCTCAGGCCCTATTCTCCCACCACGCAACCCATTCCCCACCCCAGGCTCAACCCCCTGCCCCTGCCCAGCTCCCCACTCTCCAGCCTCAGCTCCTGCATCATCTTCATAGCACATCCACCTGACATATAACACATTCACCCACTTGTTTGTCTCCACCCACTGAGGGCACGGCCCCAGGAGGGCAGATGCCTCCGCCTGTTTCACTCCCTACCATATCCCTGCACTTGGAGCAGAGCTGGCCATAAATAGTCGGCAGTCAGTAAGTATTTAATGTGTGCTGAACAAGAGAGCCAGCCCAGGTATCAGAACTACTTCCTCTGAGGTCAAGAGAGGGCCAGAAAAACAAAAACGCCACAACAGTCACAATGTTTGTGATATACATCTCATGTGTACATTTACTAAACCAACGCTTTTAACGAAAAAAATGCAGCATAATTTACTGTGCTAGTCACAAGATAATAACCACATTGGTTTTGCTTAATGGATTTTTACCACCCTGCCTGCACCCCAGGAACAGGGTCTGTATTAGTCTGTTTTCACGCTGCTGATAAAGACATACCCGAGACTGGGCAATTTACAAAGGAAAGATGTTTAATGGAGAACTCACAGTTCCACGTGGCTGGGGAAGCCTCACAATCATGGCAGAGGGCGAGGAGGAGCAAGTCACATCTTACGTAGATGGTGGCAGGCAAAGAAAAAATGAGAGCCAAGCAAAGGTCATGGGTCCTCTTATCAAACCATCAGATCTTGTGAGACTTATTCGAGACAGTATGGGGAAAACCATCCCCATGATTCAATTATCTCCCACCAGATCCCTCCCACAACACGTGGGAATTATGGGAGTACAATTCAAGATGAGATTTGGGTGGGGACACAGAGCCAAACCATATCAGGGTCTCTGCGGGACACACACACAGAAGTTGCACAGTTTCCTTGTTTCCATCCTTCAGTGTGTCCATGAGACGGTGTCCGTAACCTTATCTGGACAGTCTGCCCAACATCCACATTCGAGGTTCCTTGTTACTATGAGCAACCCTGCTTCCTCCCGCCATAAGCCCTGCTTTTCGGAACACCCTCTGAGAGTCCTCCCTAAGCCACCTCCTTCCAGTCTGTCCCCTGTGCCCCTGTCCACAGTGGGTGCCAGGTGAGTAGCAAACCACTTGGAGAAAGGCTCACTTTGGTCAACAGACGACCTGGTGAGAGTGTAAGTTAGGTCCAGACACCCTGCTGGCCACTCATCCCACAAGGAACGGAGGCCACAGTCCTTCCCATCCCCTTCACCCCGCCCCCACTCTAGCTTATTTTCCCCAGTAGCCCTTACTACCATACCCTCTACTGTGTTTTCTCATGTGATTATTTCTGTCTTCCTCCAACTTGAGGGCAGGGATGATGCTCACTTACTAGCTGCGTGTCTGCTATCATTTAGCACTGTGCTGTGCATAGTAGGTGCTTAGTAGCTGTCAAACGAATGAATAAATTGCCCTCTCCCTCAAGGCACCAACCAAGCTACCAGGCAGATGGGGTGGTCTGTCCCCCGTTGGTGTTTCTCAGCCAGCCCCAGAACCTGGCTCCCAGGCCCTTCCCTCTGCTAGGATCAGCAGCCCAGGGGCTTGGCCTGCCACATTCTGCCCAGGCTGATGAAAGCAGCCAGTTTTTCTACAGACACACACCTCCCTCAAAACTGGTACCGACAGGCAGATCTCATTAATTAGGGAGGCTCAGCCAATGACCTATGGCATGAATACATTATGTCGATATCTTCGGGGTGATATTTTCTGGCTTTTTGAACAGGTCCCTCATTAATGACCTGCTTAGTCCCCTGCTGAAACTGTGCCAGGCTCATCCCAGGGGAAGGCAGGGGCTCCAGGGAGAGGAGAGAGCTGCACACCCCAAGCGATCTCAGTTGAAAGCTGACCTATACGGTATGCTCACAGGGAACTTACCCCAGCTAAGTCATCTGGATGTGCCTCCGTTTCCACAACAAAATGAATGGGAAGGCCATTTTCCAATCCAGGAAAAATAAAATGGACACAGCACACAATACTCTGCAGAAGGACCCATCTACCTGAATGATCTGGAAGGACTGACCCCCCTGGGCTACATCATTGATGATGATGGTGACGATGAAAAGCTTTAGTGAGCACCTATTTATGCCACTCTGTTAGGTGTTATCACAAAACTCTTCTCATTTAAACTTCCCTGCAGTTCAAGAAATAGGCATTATGACCCCATTTCACTGATGCAGAGCTGGCCCTCGAAGGACTGAATGACAATGCTAGTGGAGAGGTCAGGTGGGGGAGCCAGAAGGTCTTTTGAGAAGGACCTTGTCAGAATCCCGTCCCTTGTGCTGCTTGCACTTCTATCTCAGGCTCCAAGAGAATCAAGCCCCGCCCCCCCCCCCGGCCACATGGCCTAAGTGGCCTATTCCCAGACACACGAGAGATGCTCCCGGCCTCGCTGACCTCTCACCTTGTCCCGAAGCCCAAGTGGCCTTGGAATATTTAGTGAGACCTGCTGGCTGAAGGGTGGAGCAGCCTGAGGGGCAAGCAGGAAGAGGCCAGGTCAACACGGTGAGGCCTCAGATGAAATTAGGAAGAGCATCCAGGGTGCAACTGACTGTCGAGCCCCAGGCAAAAGGATCGGGCCAGCTCTCAGGCCAGGGCTGGACCCTCAGGGGATGTGGAGTCTCTCATTGGGGACCAAGTCCAGAGCTCAGAGACCATGGCAGGTAGAGGCCTGTGAGGGGTCAGTCACTTCTTGACACTTTGATTGTGGACTCAAGCTCTTTTCCCAAGGGGGTTCCATAGGAAACCAGTCACACTTGGTGCTTCTAGGTGGGAGGGGCAAGGGAGGGGGGTCCTGGCACAGCACACAGCACACTCCAACAGAAGCCAGTGACCTTCTACGGCACCAAGCACAGCCCCAGATTCCTTGACTATGGGTGCCTTTCCACCTGCTTCCTCTCATTTAGAAATACCGGCTTATAACAGTTTTCTTTCCCACCTCAAAGCAGGGAGGAAACTTGGCTCCGCTTGGTAAGTGCATTGAGACTAAGGGTCTACACAAAGGTATTCAAGGAGGAGGGAAAGGAAAAGAAACTCATGTTTGCTGAAGTCCCGCCACCAGCAGGCACAGGCGAGGCGCCTTTACACATGATAGCGCTTCATCTCTCTATAAGTCGTGTAAAAGTGGGCATTGACTGTTTTTCCCTGCCCAGCATCTGTTCTCTAATCTTCTAAAAATGGCACCCAATTTTCTTTTTTTAGGCACCGACCCCCTACAACTTTTTTCCTCAAATAACAGCTGTATTAAGACATAATCACATACCATACAATTCACTCATTTAAAGTGTTCAATTCAATGGTTTTTACTTTCTTATTATTTATTTTTATAAACAGGGTTTTGCTCTGTGGCCCAGGCTGGAGTGCAGTAGTGTCATCACGGCTCAGTGCAGCCTCGAACTCCTGGGCTCAAGGGATCCCCCCGCCTCAGCCTCCTAAAGTGTTGGGATTACAGGCATATGCCACCGTGCCTGGCCTCAGTGGTTTTTAATATATTCACGGCTATGTGCAAACATTGCCACAGCCAATTTTGAACATTTTCCTCACCTCAAAAATAAACCCTGAGCTGGGCGCTGCGGCTCACACCTGTAATCCCAGCACTTTGGGAGGCCAATGTGGGCAGATCACTTGGGGTCAGGAGTTCGAGACCAGCCTGGCCAACATGGTGAAACCTTGTCTGTACTAAAAATACAAAAATTACCCAGGCATGGTGGTGCAGGCCTGTAATCCCAGCTACTTGGGAGGCTGAGGCATGAGAATTGCTTGAACCTAGGAGGCTTAGGTTGCAGTGAGTTGAGATTAAGCCACTGCACTCCATCCTGGGTGACAGAGTGAGACTCCATCTCAAAACAATAAATAAATAAAAATAAAATAATGTACCCCCTTTTAGCTTCCCTCCTCATTCTCCCATCTCCCCAGACCTAAGGAACCACGAACCTACTTTCTGTCTCTATAGATTTGCCTATTCTGGACATACGTTATAAATGGAACCATGTACTATATGTATTTTATGTCTGGCTTCTTTCACTTAGCACAGTGTCTCCAAGGTTCCTCCACATGGTAGTATGTGTCAGTGCTTTGTTCCTTCTTATAGCTGAATAGTATTCTCTTGCATGAATAGACTACACTTTCTGTATCCATTCACCCATTGTTGGACATTTGGGTTGTTTCTGCCTTTTGGCTATTATGAAGAGTGGTGCCATGAGCATTTCTGTACAAGTTTTTGCATGGGCACATGTTTTCATTTCTCTTGGGTATGTACCCAGGAGCGGAATTGCTAGGTCATATGGTAAGTCTACAGTTTACTATTCAGGAAACTGTCAGGCTCTTTCCAATGTGGCTGTGCTATTTTACATGTCCGCCAGCATGTATGGGATTGTGATTTCTCCACATCCTCACCAGTACCTGTTACTATCTGGCCCTCTCTAACTCATGATCCATGCCGTTGCAAGGAGCTCTGCAGATGTGCAGAGACTTTACCTTAGCCACTCTCTCCTACCTGTACCTCCATACCAGGCACTTTGTGCAAAGGAAAATGGTGGAATCTATACAGATGAGTAGTAGGTCGTGTGTTGTGGGAGAGAAATTCTAAGGCAGACACTAAGGGAAGTAGAATTGTGGAGTAGAAAGAGCCCAGTTCTGAGACTGAACTGTGGCTCCCCCTGCAGGTTGGGTGGCATACTCACAGCTCTGAGCCACAGTCTCCTCACCTGTAAAATGGGATCACCAGACCTTTCTCATGGGGCTGTCGTGGGGAGAGCCTGAGATGACACTTGCAGCATCCGTTATTTGAATTTGCCTCACATAACCCCCCACGCAATGTCGGGGTCTTTCCAAACCATGCCGTGGGTGTTTCCCCATTCTGCTTGCTGGGATCTGACACATGAGTTTCATCTCTTTTCCGAGCTGCACCAGCAATGCCTCTGTCTTTCCCCTGCAGCTCGGGGACCTGGTGACCACACCCACTGTATTATCGAATGTTCGTGATCTGCCAGGCCCCACGCTGGAGTTTCCCAGATGCAGTCTCTAATCCTCACAGCCACTCTGAGAGAGATTTCCCAGCTCCAGTTTTCTGATGCAGACATGAAGCTCAGAAGGTAGAGAGCTCGCCCCGGGTCACCCAAGCAGGACGTGGCAAAACCAGAACAGGACGCCAGGCTGGCCCATGGCTATCCTCATGTCACGCCCAAGGTGCTTCCTCACCCCTTTGTTCCTCTTCATGTGTGCAGAAAGGGTGGTCCACAGACTAACAAAGGAACCAGGCAGGAAGCACCTTCTCTCCCCAGCTCTCGCCCTCGGCAGGCCGCTCTCACCTCCACTCGCCGAGCCCACCTGGCCCAGCAGTTAACAACATCCCGGGTATCATGACGACGAGAAGCTGGCAGTTTCCAGCTGCAATGGACTCCTTTTCGGCTCTGCACTAAGAGTCCATTAAGGATGCCCTCTCCTCTGAAGTGTGGTGTCCTCGGGTTAAATTCTTTCTAAGCAGATGTTTATTTTTAGAGAGCCACTGTATGGGCTATTATTGAATGCTTAAGCAGTTCCTTAAGATGAGGGTCACTGAAGGCTTCCACTGTAGAAAAACCTCCATATAATACCACCTGCTGAACAACACTGCCAAGGGGGGAAAACAAGGAGTCTTTTATTTAAAGAAGGAGGAATTAGATGAGGGGGATAAAAGAACTCTGAAAAGCATTTCTGCTGAAAGAAGCAGACTTGTATGTTTGCATTCAATGTGGAAATAGATTCAATAAAGTATATTTTCCCAGGTATTTTGAATGACAATGACAACACCTATGAGGGGCACAGGGGACCGGCTGTGATGCAGAGACACCGACAGGCCTTGAACACGCGGCTTCTAACGAGGTCGGAGGTTAATGGACGCTTCACGGTGCCCTTTCGTGTGTTGTGTTTCCATCTCAAGCTTTTAGGCAGGGGAGGATGAAAGACCTCAGCTCTCAGACAACTTGTGGGATCTGGAAGAGGAGGCTGTGGGGCTTCCTTTCGGGCTGGGGAGGGGAGGTTTTTAGGAGATGCTGCCAGGGGCACTAACAGTTTTTGTCCCCATGCAGCGGTGCTGAGCCCAGATTTGAAAACAACAATTTAAGAAGGAAATGAGAGCTCACGTGTCCCATGCACTCACTCTATGCAGTTCCTCTAGAAGCAACCTCACAACACCAGAGGAAGGGGGCGTTACGGCTCCCCACTTACCGCACAGCCCAGTCAGAGAGGTTAAGTCACTTGCCCGTGGTAGAGATTACAGTGTGTGTTCAATGAAACTCCTCTCCTTTTCCACAGGGACACACAGCTAGTGAGATGCTCCGGCCTCTTTATTAGGTGTGGCCACAAGACTGGGTTCTGGCCGAGGAAATGCGGGCTGAAGGGATGGGCACCACGTCTAGGTCCAGCCCACAACACCCTTCCATGCGCTCCTGCAAGCTCTTTCAACATCCACCGGCTGGACAGAAGAGTACCCCAAGACACAGGAGCACAAGATGGAAGGGCGCAGTGAGCACAGGGTGGCTGACTGGCCAGGAACACCTGCATTAGATTGTAATGTGAGTGATAAATCAGTTTTTTGGGTTTGAACACCGATAACTCCGGGTGCAGCTATCACGGAAGGCTGTAGGAGTAGAAGCAGTATCCAATTCCACTCTTTTTTTTTTTTTTTTTTTTCTTTGAGACAGAGTCTCGCTTAGTCGCCCAGGCTGGAGTGCAGTGGCGCGATCTCGGCTCACTGCGAGCTCCGCCTCCCGGGTTCACGCCATTCTCCTGCCTCAGCCTCCCGAGTAGCTGGGACTACAGGCGCCCGCCGCCTCGCCCGGCTAATTTTTTGCATTTTTAGTAGAGACGGGGTTTCACCGTGTTAGCCAGGATGGTCTCGATCTCCTGACCTCGTGATCCGCCCGCCTCGGCCTCCCAAAGTGCTGGGATTACAGGCGTGAGCCACCGCGCCCGGCTCCAATTCCACTCTTATATGACCCAGAGAAAACTCGGAGAGTTAAAAACCCAGAGCTTGGCTCTGCTTGGTGCAAGATTCTTAGCTGGTTCTCCTTGAGACCACTCTGCCTCTCTGACTTAAAATGAGTTCCCCAGAAGCAGCTCCTGAAATGAGGATTCCTGTGAAATAATCAATGAAGAAGTGTTCCAGGAAAATCGGGTAGGGGGACAAGGAGGTGGAACAGGGGAGGGAAGGACACCAACAAGGAATTGGCACCAAACAAAGTCCCATGGAGAGCAACTGTGGCTCAGAGCCCCGACCTGAGTTGTTCCAGTCAGGGTGAGGGAGCTGCAGCATTCATACCTCTGCACCAGTCCATCACTGGAGAAGCGCTGACCTCTGCAGAACATCAACCCAGTTCCCAAGCATGGCCAGGCATTCATGAACATGACCTGAAGGCAGTCCTCCAGCACAAAGACGCATGGCAGGCTGTTGGGAGTGGAGGCACATCAGCAGCCTGTAGGCCTGAAAATGATCAAGTGATCACAGGGGATGAAGTAGACGAGTGAACTCGAGGGGACAAGTGAAGCTTCTGCTACCCTCTCCAGGCTCAGTTTTGCCATCTGGACAAGGTGAGAGCTCAGGTCTCCTCTAACTCAAACTTTCTCTGGCTATGTGACTTCAAGATAATACTCCCATCCCCAGCAGGCTGTTCCTCGGGGCCTCGAGAAGACACTGCAGCCATCCAGAAGTAACAGTGGTCCTCTCAGCGGCATCCAGAAGCCTGGTAAGGAGCACAAAGTGTGGGCGATGCTCTTGCAAGAGGCTCATCAACATGGCACCATGAGCAGACAAGAAAGTTCACCTGCCCCAGCTCTCGTCACTCTCCTGCTGTCTCTAGCAATCAGAGATGCAGTGTTGTGGGGCGCATTTGGGCTTGTAATTTATAACACAGGCTTCCTTGGGTGCCTTGGCCTTTTACCAAGGGCGATGATGGGATTTTCATACCAGGAAATGGTTAGGACTTATAGCCGCATGTGCCCATCTAGTGAAACAAACTTAAGGAGTGCAGATGGACCAGTACTTGGAAGGAAGAGGGCTTTGAGAGTCAGAGGGACTGGATTTGAATTACGGCTTTGTCTTTGACAATGGTGTGACCTTGGGCAAGTGACAGACTTCTCTGAATCTCATTTTTCACTGTTGTCAAACCACACATAATCTTAGAGTTGTTGTGAGAATTAAACTGGACATTTTATGTAAAGTGCTTTGTATATAGCAGGCGTTCTGAAAACATCACCCTTTTACTGCACTTTATTTACTCATTGCATGCCTTATGATCAGTGTTCAAGAAATACTGGTTGCAAGAATGAATATGTGGATGGACAGATGGATGGATGGATGGATGGATGGATGGATGGATGGATGGATGGATGGATGTTTGATGTTTACATGATGGATGGATGGAAAGGTGGATTCACAAATGGTCTGGACAACTCTCTGGAGATGATATGCCCACTAAAAATATTGATGCAATTCATGGTTCTCTATCACTCAGTCTTTTCACAAAGGGTTCATCTACTAACTACTCTTTCTTAGGCAGTCTCTACTCTTCTTTCTGCCCGCTTTCCCTTTCTTCCAGCCAGAACTCCTACTTACCTGTAGTCCCTGGACAGCCCACTTTCTGGGACTGGTTTACTTCCCAGCTGGGAACTTTTAAGAAACATCCTGGGAGAAGTAATTCAAGTGCAGGGAGTTAAGTCTCCTTGCAGTCTGTGTCCCTGACCCTCTTGCAGCTGAAACACTGTGGCCAGGCTCTGATCCTCCTCTTGAGCCTTTGCCTAGATTCTGCCTTGCATCCTCAACAACGAACACTTGGCTTTGGGCACCTCTTGCCTCCGGCCTGACCTCGCCTTTGGCTATTCCATTGGCTGGTGGGGTTGCGATCCCCCTGCATAGCCTCTGACTCTCTGCTCTGCCATTCTTCTTAGAGCCTGTGTCCTTCTGCCCATTGGCATCTTCCTGGCTTGTTCCGACCTCCAGGATCAGTAAACAGCCTCCATTGAACTGATTAACATAATTAACCTTATTTTGCCTTGACCACATCAATTCCTGGGCTCCGCCCATCCTCTGGCTGTCCCACATCTATGCCCTGTGACCCGCAAAGCCCCAACCATCCCATCCCTTTTGCCCATGACCATCCAGAACATCACCATTTAATACATAAGGATATAATTCATATCCCTTCTTCAAAATGAAAAGAGTGGGATCGACCAAGGAAAAAGGACACGACCAGGACTACTCATGAAGTTAACTGGGACTGGGACTGAGATAGCCTCACTCAAATTCTATATTTATCATAGCGGAGGCTTGGATAATATTGAACAATATAGCCTTACATTTATATAGTGCTTTGAGATTCAAAAGCAATTTTCTATACATTGTCTTGTTTGAGCTTCACACAAGCTTGTGAAGGGAGGCAAAATGGGATTTCAGTCCTATTTGCCAAAGGAAAAATCCCAGCATGGGTCAGTGGCATGGCAGGAAGAGTCTGGGTTTTGGAATGAGACCGACCTAAGTACTGATCCCAACTCTGCTGTGTAAGCTTCTTCAAGTTACTTTCCCTTGTCAGATCTCATCTATGGAAATAGTAATGCCTATTTTCCAGAATTGCTAAGAAAAACAAATGAGAAAGTACGCATCACAGACCCGCGTATGTGAATGGGAAATGGTGGATGCTCAGCAATGCCATTTCCTGAGGCAGATTAAATGGTTGGCTCCAATGCCTCACCTTTCCCTGCACTCACAAGCTTGAGATGGCCTTGTTGTGGACAAAGGGCTTTTCCCTACCTCCTGACTTTGGGCTTAGTGGTGTGACTTCCTCGGTAGTGACATACCAGCAGGAGTAAGCTGGACATTTCCAGACCTAAACCTTAGGAGACCTTGTTGTCTTGAGCTTCTGCCATTCCTGTAAGAAACCTTTCACCTGGGTAGCTGCTGTCCCTTAGCCTGAGCCACTGAATGGAGATACACATAAAGCAGAGATGCCCCACCAAGCATCACCAGATCCAAGTGTGAAGCAGAGCTGCTATCTGAGCCCAGACAACCTGCAGATTGGTAAGAATAAGTGATGTTTGAGACTACTGAGTTTTGGGGTGGTTTGTTATGCAGCATTTTGTAGCAATAACTAACCAATACATCTCTTTTCTTGTGGGGCTCCTTAGGTTCCCATCTGCTAACTTAGATATCTGAAATAGACCCCATCTCTCCTGGAAAGGAATCTAGCATGTTTTTCCCTCACCGCCGCCATACTGTCTCACCTCCTTGATGTACAAGTTTTGCTCCAAATGTCCATCTCCTGCAGACACTGGTAGAGTACCTCTCTCTTCCAGCAGCATATTAACAGAAATGTTTTCACAGGCAAAGATAAAGCAACAGAGGCAAAGGCCTGCTTCTCAGCCTCTAAAATAATCCTTTGTTGGTGATAACGCCTTTGTTGACAGTGCTCACATTCCTAGATCAACCACTCAGCATAAGTTAGGGACAGAGGTGTTCGTTTCACCAAAGCTGCCCACTTCAGTTTTCCCTTTGTCAAAAGAAGAAACATTAAAAGTGCTTCATGTGTACATTTAAGTACATCATTACTTTCTGAGTGCTTTATCATCGCTACCGAGTGTTCTCCTTCCATCACAGGGAGACCTTGACTCACAGTCAATTGCATTGCCTTCTGCTTTGGGGCTCCTCCGCCGGGTGGGTTGCAGGCATTGTTCCACCAGCGCTATTGATGCCTAATGTGAAGGAGTTGGAGAGGAAACTCTCCAAGTAAATAGATACACTTTCTGTTTCCATTCAAGGCTTTGAGCCATTCTTTAACCTCCAATGATGCTGGATAAGTCATCTTTGCTTAGGAGGTCTGAAAAGGCTCAAAGGGAAGAATTTTCCTCATGGACTCCATTTATCTCAGTAGATAGTAGGAGGAATACAAAGAGAAGAGAGAGAGTGCTGGGTGAACTTGAGATGATTTGGGGGTCTGTTTTGTTTGGTGTGTGCAAATTGGATGACGAGTGTGAAGGTTGTCTGAATTTAATTGAATTTCTCTAATCCCTTAAGGCACTTAGGTTTCACGGAGTTACCTAATACCTCTGGGGTGTAGACAAAATAGAAAGTGCAGAAGAGCCCTGCTGTTGTCCTGGAATGCAGTCTCCCTTGGCACACCCCTGAGGCTAGTGGGGATGGATTCCATCCCGTCCCCTCCACTGCTCCAGCCGCTCATGGAACAAACTGTAGCAAAGATTTCTTAGCCTCTGCCGTTTGCACAAACAGCACCGCATATGTTCTCTCCTTTAACCTTGGTGCAAGGGGAAGAGGGCAGCAGGACCCAGAAGGAAACTGAGGCTGGAAAGGTTCGTCAGCTAAAGACACTCAGAGTTTGTATGCAGGGCCAGGCCGAGGTCTTAATTCAGGACACTTTCTGCTCTAAATCAAGGCATGACTACATCTGCCATTTGAACAAAGATGGGAAATGCACCCAGAAATCATGCATTCCCTTACCAAATATTTATTGAGTGCCTACCATGTGTCAGGGACTCCTTATTTTAGGTGCTAAATAATAGTGATTCCAAGCTGCCAAATCACAGCTCTGAAAATCAGAAATCAAGAATCTGTGGAGACAGCTGTATACTTGTCTCAGATCCCAGTGACATGACAGCGACAGGGGCTGGGCTTATTTGTGTCCTGATTCCCGCAACCAGCACACACCTGCCCGTCGGGGGCTCAGAGGTATTCACTTGGTGGCTCCATGGGAGTCATTCAGACACTTTCTACGCCAGTTGGTCTGAGGCCTGCCTCTACCCCTTGGGCTCCACAGACATCTCCTGGCCGTCCTTTCCTCCCCCTGGCTCACCCCCTCAGGCTATCCCCCACAGTCCTGCCTGCTGGAGGGACCAGGCCACACATCACCTTACCTGCAACCAACTTTCCAGTGGCTCCCGGGGCCCCCCAGAATACAGCCAAAACCACCTAATGAGGCCTAAGGTCATCCTCAGTCACCTAAGGTCACCCTTAAGCCTCCTTCTCCAGTCTCATCTCTCACCACTATGCACCTGTGATGAAATCATACACATACACCCACAAACACTCCATATACACACATAGTATACACCACACACACACACAGACACACACACTCCCCCTGCTATTTTTTATTGTATATAGTGAATGGGTACCACATGATGTTTGGATATACATGTGCATAGTGAAATGATTACTACACTCAAGCAAATTAATATATCCATCATCTCGCTTTGTCACCTTATATGTGTGTGTGTGGTAAGAGCACCTAAAATCTACTCTTAGAAAATGTCCGGTATACAATACAATATTATTAACTCCAGTCCTCATGTTGTACATTATATCTCTGTACTTACTCATCCTACGTGACTGAAGCTTCGTACCCTTTGACTTACACCTTCCCATTCCTCTCCCCTGGTACCCACCATGAGTTTGTTTTTTCAGATTCCACATACACGTGAAATCACGCAGGATTTTTCTTTCTGTGTCTGGCTTATTTTGCTTAGCACAATATCTTCTAGGTTCATTCATACTGTCACAAATGGCAGGATCTCCTTTTTAAAGGCTAAACAATATTCCATTGTGCTATAGTTTGAATATGTCCCCTCCAAAATTCAGGTGTTGCCAATGTCATAGTATTAAGAGGTAAGGGCTTTAAGAGGTGATTAGGGCATGAGGGCTCCTCCCACATGTATAGGATCAGTGCCCTTATAAAGGGGCTTGACAGAGAGAGCTGGGTACTCTCCTGCTCTTCAGCCTCCCACCATGTGAGGACACAGCAAGGCCCTCCCAGATGTGGGTGCCCTGATCTTGGACTTCCCAGCCGTCAGAACTGTGAGAGAATAAGCTTTTCTTTGTAAGTTACCTAGTCTCAGGTATTGTCTTACAGCAGCACAAAACGGACTAAGACACATTGTGTATATCCATTTGTCTGAGACATGGATACTTTGTTTCTGTATCCCAGTTATTGTATCCAATAAAGCGGTATTGAATATGGGAGTGCACATATCTCTACATGGTGCTGATTTCATTTCCTTTGTATCTAACCAACAGGGATTGCTGGGTCATATGGTAATTTTGTGAGAACTGCTACACTGTTGTCTATCATGGCAAGGCTAATTCACATTCCCAGCAACAGTGTACCTTCCCTTGCTATGTCTTACCCCCACACTTTAACTTAAGCCATTCATTCCCCAGCACAGCTTTCCTGACCACCTCCCCTTCTAAGTTCTCTCCTTCAGGTATCCCAAGTACTCACTGGAGGTTAGGTTGCTGCAGTGAGCATTTATCATGCATCAGCTCACCTGACTATTGATATAGTCCTGTAAGGTGGAGATTCTGACTGTTTCTACTTTGCAGATAAGGAAACAAAGACTGTGTAGTTATGCAATGTGACCAGGGTCACAGTTACTAAGTGGTAGGTGCCAGGAATTGACCCAGGCCTGTGTAGCTCCCAAGCTCAGTCATAGGAAGATATAGTTCCCTTCATCTCACAGAGGCTGAACTTGTAGCTAGAAAAGTTAAGAGGTTCCCCTGATTCCACCATTGTTTCATAAGGGTCTGATCCAGCATCCAGCTCCCAAATCCTCCCTAGGACTGGGAGCTATTGGAGGACAGAGAGAGTTTCTTACTTGTTTCCACATCCCAGCACTTGGCACAGGATCTGTCCCCAAGCAGGTGCACCAACAAATGGGAACTGAATGAATAACCAAGCCAGCCAAGTGGAGAGAGACAGTCACACTGTCATGGTTTGTGGGCTGTATCCATAGGTCTGAGGGACAGAGGAAAAAAGACTCCAAGGCCCCTGCCTGTAGCAACCAGTCCTAGTCCTCTAGGAAAAGCACAGAACTTAGAAGGCTCAAGTTTATGTCCTGGCTCTGCCCCAGTGCGCTGCGTGTATACTGCAGAGACCGCCTCTTTGCTTCATCGTGTGTGAGGAAGGGACAATAACATGACTTGCACAATAACTCTATCTTTGTTCCTGTTTCCTTTCAGCCTGGAGGCATTCCCTGCCCTGCACTGACCCTTGAAGGCTCTGTAAGCCCTGAAGGACATAATAGGGACTTGGACTTGCATCCTCAAGGCAAGGATGGTTTGCTTTGAGCAAGGGCCTGTCCCAGACATGTTTGCATTGGAGAAAGAGCTCCTCTGGGGCAGAGAGGGCAGGATGGGTGGCAGGTGGTGCCATGAAGGGGAGGCTGCTGTAGGGGGCCATCCAAGGGGTGATGAGCCCTGCTGGGCATGGCCCAGGGAGCTCTTCACACGGAGCCTTGACAGCCCTGGTAACTGGTCAACCACAGAGACTGTGGGAGAGAAGATTTAAAGCTGCCTCCCAGGTTTCTGGCCTGTGTGGATGATGACACAACTTACCATGTTTATAGGACCACGGGAAGAGTAGAGGGCAAAATGATGAGTCCTGTTTGGGACCTATTTAGTTTGAGGGTCTGTGGGACAGCCCGACGTGACTTTCAGGAGCCAGTTGCATGGCTATAGAGTTTGTTTAGAAGGGGGCTTTGAATTGGAATGCACATTTGGGATAGATGCTACAATGAATGGCCCAGACAGTGGGGGGCAGGAAAGAAGCAGCAATTGAGTCTGTAACCCTGGGAAATGTCAGTGTCAGAGGACGACTGGGAAGGCCCTGAGAATGAATAGTTGGAGAGGTAGCAGAGAATCCCGGAGAGACTGCTACTGTAAAAGCCAAAGAAGGAAAGAATTCAAAAAGAAGGAAGTAATAACAGTGTCCTGGGCCTAGGGAGGTCAAGAAAAGAACTAAAAAGTATTCACTGGACTCATCAACTAGCAGTGGGAAGAGCCACAGTAAACGCCCCCTGCTTCTCCACCTTCCCCCTCCTCCGCACAGCCCAACTTGCCCAGAGATGGTCTCTGTGCAAAACCCTTCCCTGCTCCACACTCTGACTCCTTTTTAAATATTCTTGACCTGGTTGAGGGCCCCAGAACCATAGAACTGATTTTTCCTTGTTTCCTTTGTAGAGTCTCCTGCTCACTTTGATGACAGGTCTCTCCATGGAAACTGAGGCAGGAAGCATGCCACACTGACATTGTGTTACAGAGTTACTGGTCTTTGGGGAGAGCAGACTCAGTGGCCTGCTACAGGAAGAAGCTGGATGTCCCTGGCTGGAGGAACTGATGGGAAGTAGGAACGGCAGAAAGATGAGGCTTGTTCAAGGTGCTACAGGAATAGTGGCATCCTGAGAGAAGGTGCCCAACCCCACCTGTACTGAGAACCACTCAGGCACACAGAGGAGGTAGGAACAGCTCCCGGGCAAGTCCACGTGGTGACACCAGTGTAGACTCTTGGGCTCAAATAGTTTTGTGCATGGAAGTGCTATTTACAAAGCTGTCCTGAAGATTCAAGGAGAAAGAAACTTAGTTGTTTTTAAGGAGAAACTAAAGGCAATTTTTAAAAAGAGAGAGAGAGAAGAGGGAAAACCCATCAAATGTCATTAGACTTCATCAGAACCATTTCTCATACTGACAAAAGAGAAATAACAAAGAGTGTGTTCTCGTTATTTTTCCAGAGGGACAGTGTATATGCCAGAGAAGAAGGAAGTCATAAAAGATACCAGGGAAATGCAATAACTGGATATTTCAGTGCATGGGAGTCTGATTCTTCGGGGGCAGGGAAAACCACAGTGGAACACTTTAGACGCCCTACTTAATTTTGAAAGAAAAGGAAAATTATTGGAGATTTCAATGGCAGGCCGATCGCAGGCCTCTACCTCTGCCTCAGCAAGGAAATTAGTTGCCATGGCAACTTCAGGTTGCATCATTAAGAATTTTTAAAATGTTGAGAGAGTGGGGAGGCAAAGCTTTAAACACTGAAGGAGGAGGTAGAGACAGGAAACAGAAGTGAGGCTTAAGAAGTAAAAGAAGTGATTCAGGGATGAGCGGAAACCTTGGCAAAGAGAGGAAAGGAGTGGGGCCTCCCTTCCCAAGTGGATGTTTTTATTGTCCCTCTTAGAATCATGGAAGGAGATGGTATATTACCCCACATTTGGGTTCCTTTTTGTTTCATGTCATAATTTGATCATTTTTTTTCTCTTGCCCATTAAAAGGCAAAAATTAGAAAATCTCAAGATCCTTTATTTTATTTTATTTTTTGTTTGTTTTTTGATACAGGGTCTCACTCTGTCACCCTGGCTGGAGTGCAGTGGTGCAATCATGGCTCACTGCAGCTTCAACCTCCCAAGGTTCTGATGTTCCTCCTGCCTCAGCCTCCTGAGTAGCTGGAACTACAGGTGTGTGCCACCATGCCTGGTTAATTTTTGTATTTTTTGTAGAGATGGAGTCTCGGTGTGTTGCCCAGGCTGGTTTCAAACTCCAGGGCTCAAGCAATCCTCCCACCTTGGGCTCCTGAAGTGTTTGGATTATAGGTGTGAGCCACCACTCCTGGCCTGTTTTATTGTTTAAAAGTATAGAGCCAGGTGTGGTGGCATGCACCTCTAGCCCCAGCTACTCAGGAGGCCAAGGCAGGAGGATGGCTTGAGCCTAGGAGTTCGAGGCCTCAGTGAGCTATGATCTCGCCTGTGAATAATCACTGCACTCCAGCCTGGGCAACATAGCGAGATCTCATCTCTTAAAAAAGAAAGATAAAAGTATTGAATGGATCATTATATTTCAAGTTATTTCCCCAATGTTCTTAAATGGTTTGGTCCTGAATTTGCCCATCTGACAGAATATAAAAATCAAATTTTGTGTTCCATGTCAACTTCTTAAAGTTCTCCCCTAGCTGTCCAGGTGTATGGGGAAAAAAATCATGGGTGTTATTAGAGAGAGTTATATTTCTGTCCAAGGAAGCATTTTTATCCAAAGAACCATGGATGAGAGATTATACCACCACTCTATCACTGTAATATTATTTCTTTTTAAGAAATGTGTTTTTTGTTTTCCTTTTGCCTGCGTATTTACACAGAAAGAGGAAAGGGAAATTCAGATGATCGCCAGGTCATTAATTACCTGGGAAAGCTGGAAAAGTTCTCCACTTTCAGCTTGGAAATATGTGGATGGTTAAATGTCTGGTGGGTCATCAGTTCCATGTTGCACCTGTCCTTGTATCGGCCTCAGCAGTTCATAGCCCTTCCTTCTGATGTAGGTCCTGGTTTAAATCCTCAACTGTGCCTGTCATGGCCCTTTGAAAGGGGCTCCCCTGACACACAGTTTTCCTAAGGGTGAGGGTTTCTGCAAATCTTGTGGAAAGCTGGTGAACATACCTGCATGTCGTGGTGACAGAGGGACTCAAACCGAATACAACATGGCAGTGTCTGCAAGGGAGGGGCCCCACTTTGGGGCAGCAAAGCTGGATATAGGGAGCCCCAGGCTGGAGATGGGCTGCCTGGGAGCCACTTCTTCTCTGCTTCCATTGGAGAAGAGAAGACAGAGCCACCTTTTGTGGTCCTGAGCAAAATCTGCATACACTCTCCAAGCCTATTTCTTTCCAGGGCAGATGGAAACAGTAATAATAACTGCCGCTTACCTTGAAAAGTTGGAGGAGGGATCAAGTGGGGTGAGACAGAGAGCCCTGTGTGGACAATAAAGGGTTACATGGATGTCACGTCTCCTCTTCAGGGGTGCAGGTGCCAGGCTCCAGGTTTTATGGCACAGGATGATGTTGGCCACACTGAAGAGGCTACTCAGGACCTACCTGCCTGGTTCTCTGGATGATGGAGGCCACTGTCTTGGCTTTGGGCCAAGTAAAGGCAGACAAGAAGCAACACTAGTTGAGAAGGTCCACACTGCCCAAGCCATATCAATTCCATGGAGGCTTCAACCCCAGGATACCAGCCTCCTTACTCATGGGGTAACAGAAGAGTGAGCTAAGTGGTACAGCATCCTGGGCAGGGCTATAGCAAGCCTCTGCTCTCTCCTAGCTACTGCTCACGTCACTGATCCATGAGGCTGGCCTCACTGCACCCTCCAACTCTCCTCCCATGCCCCCACGCCCAGGGACCCCTCCAACTTTTCTCAGTGACCATCCTCCTCCTAGCGAGGCAATGCTCCCTGAACACAGGCAACTCTTTTTTCCCTCTTGTGCAAGTGGCTATGCGGTTAGTAGCAGGGCTCTGAATTTTTGTACTTGGGTTAACCCAGTTTCCAAATACTCACAAGTTGCTCTTTCTGTCAACCATTCATCCATCCACCCACCCATCCATCCCATCAATCAACAAACATTTACATAACACCTTTGCTACACAGCGGCTGAACCAGAGGTCAGCAAACAACAGCCCATGGCCAAATCCAGCTTGATATCTTGAAGTTTTTGTAGATAAAGTTTTATTGCAACACAGCTATGCCCATTGTTTACATTTTGACTATGGTCGCTTTTACTCTAAAATGGCAGAATTGAGTAGTTGCAAGAGTCCTTATAGCCTACAAAGCTGAAAATATTTACTATCAGGAATATTTACAGAAAATGTTTTATGGATTCTTGGGCTGGTCACTCGGCAGGGTGGGAAGGGCCCCAATAGCAGAGGAAGGAGATACAAAGCAGGATTAAATTTGGGTCCTGCCCACAAGGAGCTTACAGTTGCAAGAAATAAGTTGGGGGTGCTATGAGACTTTTACAGGTCAGGCTGTCTTCAGGGACAATCAGAGAAAGTGCTAAGAGAGCCCAAAGGCAGAAAGTCCAGGTCTGCAGGAGAACTCAGAAAGTGTCTGGAGGCTGGGTCTTGCAAGATGGGTTGACTCAGCCATATGGCTATGAAGAGGTGAGGAAGAGCATTCGCAGGCAAGTGGCTCTGTGGACAAGGGCGCCAGTGCAGGAACCAGGTTGCCCACCGAGGAAGCAGGTGCTTCAGTTAGGTGCGAAGGTAAGATGCCTGACAAGGAGGATCGAGAGAAACAGGACAAGGAGAGGTTGGGTCAGGGTCCTGGAGGGTCTTGAATGCCAGGATAAAGAATTTGGAGCTTATTCTCTACATGCAGAAAGTTTTTTAAAGTTTTTGAGCTGGAGAATGAATGGGGAAGCTGTGCTTTGGGACCATTAAAATGGCAGCCAGGTATAGTATAGACTAGAGATTGATATTTCCAAGAGAAATTACACCTTAAGATTTATTCTCCCTATCCTAGTCAAATGAAGTAATCTATAAGAAGGATTTTGTAAGCTATAAAATGTATGGGATTATTGTGATTATTTATTATAACAATAATGCTAACCCAGGTAAGATTTAGTCCTTTCTGTTCAGATTCATTTCCATGTTTCAATCACTTTAACAATTCCCCCATGCGGGGTTGTATGTTGACTTCCCCAGACTGTAATTATAGCCCATTTAATATTGGGTGTGACGTAATTCAACAGTAACATCCCGAGCCTTCATTTCCAAGGAAGTTATTTTTGGTATGACACGGAACATGTCATGTCATCATAATATCACACAACAAAGAGTTGAACTCCATCCAGGACAGAGCACTTCCCACTAAGGGGACTTGGACATACCCTTCCCATGGCCTTGGCCCAGAGCAGGGCTGACTCTGCTGTAATAAGACCATCACCAAAGGGCCAAGTCAAAAGGATAAAGAGCCACAGAGCCACGCAGTCCCCAGGCAGCATGAGGAAGAAATGAATCCTTCGAGGCTGGGCATAGGAGATCTCTGCTAAGAATAAATCCACTGGGATCAGGAACCAACAGTTCATGCGATTGGTTAAAAATGTGACAGATGCACTTTGTTTTAAAAAGTAAAACTAAAAATCTTAAAATCAAGCTTATTTTTAATAAAGTCAATAAAATTTAAATTATAACAGCAGCTGTGCATTAATTCTTTGAATGAATAAGTGGTAAATTGGTGAGGGGGCATGATTTTTCCAACAAAATTGCAAGACAACAGGTTTTAACATCCTTCATTCCATGTTTGGCCTCCCAGTATAGTAATAAAGTCTATTTTTTAAACAAAAATCAAGGATTTAATCCATTATCTCAGAGGCTTTTCTCTATCCATTGATACAAAATCATTCAAAACATCGATTGGATCATCACTCACGATGGTATCTAAGCACTAACTCTTCTAAGGTGAGTCTTCCTTTTGCCAGTGGCTTTTGCAATAGTTCAAGCAGTTCTCTAATATCACTTGCAATGACTTCAAGAAATCCTTCACCATTGGCTAGTTGTATAACTTCCCTTTGTAACTGGTTGGCCACCACTGTCATCCTATTCATGCCCAGACTGAGAGAAAGCATTGATGTGGTGGGCAGAAGAGAGGTCATGGTTTCTCAACAGGAAGGAGACTCTCAGAGGTGGGGGCCAGAAAACCTCCATCCTGAGGCCAGGAGCTTCTACAGCTTCAACAGGGTCCTGAAACGGCCCAGCAATCCCTGCCGTGGCCCTGCTCCACTCCTTACACATTCCCAGAGTCAGCTGTACTTAGAACCCTCTCTACACTCTTTGGAGGCCTGGCCTCCTCTGCTCACCCTCTGGGAATGACTCATCCACAACTCTGCAGGGAAAACACAGGCCTGAGATTGAACATCAGCCACCTCTTGCTCCCACACCTACAGGCTCAGGGGTGTCCGCCACAGACCTCACCCACTTTCCTCGAGCCCTCAGGCGGAGGTCCCGCCCTCCTGCATGAGCTTCATCTCTCCCTGTCTTCTGGGTTCAAACCCCTTCCCACCAGTGCCTGGAAGCCACCTGTCATTTTATTACCAGTCTTCCGTCCTTCCCTGCCTTCACTGTGGCTTCCTTGGGAGTGGAGTCAACTTCCCACCCCATTGGCTGTGGACTTGACCAGGGGACTTTGCTGTAGCCAATGAAACGTGGGTGGAAGGATGGTGTGACAGTTCTTGATGGGGTGTTAAGGAGCACCGCATGACCTGGTGCTCTTGTGCTGCTGCCATTTGCAAGGAAAAGCCATGTTCAAGGTGGTTATTGTATTCTCAGCCCCAGTCCTGGGACAAGAGTGGATCTGGACTGAAGGCCATAAGATCCATAGAGAGAAGAAAATATTTATTTAGAAAAGCCTGGAGAGTGGGATTGTTTGCAGCATATCATCATTGCTACAAAACTAATACACCCTCTTTTTCTCCACAGACTGTGAACACATATAAATTTCTATAATGTTTATCTTGAAAAAATTCTACGGGTACACAAGTAAAGGGTGTAGTCAACCCTGCCAGAGAATAAGAAAGAGGATCCAGGTTATTTTGTTTTTTGGGGAGGGAGAGTTGTATGTTTTTTATTCTCTATCCCAAGAGGCAGTCTTGCATGGTAGTAATGAGTGTGGATTTTGGAGCCAGTTGGCCTCGATCGTAGCTCTATTACCGTCTGACTGTATAACTTTGGGCAAGTTACTCAACCTTTCTGTTTTTTGCATCTGTGAAAATGAAATATCAATAATAATATCACCTCCATAGCAAGGTCACGGGAAGAATTAACTGAGCTAATATATGGCACTTACAGTCGAGCCTGGCATGAAGTAAGACATGTTCAATCAAAGTGATCATTATTATTATGTGACTCTCCTCTCCTGCTGGCTGTGAACTCACACCCATCTCTGTAGCCATGTGGTCTAAACACACAGCCTGTTACATACTAGGTGCTTCGTCAATGCCTCTGGAAATACCTGCAACCCACCTACCATTTCTCAGACTTCCCTAACTCAAGCAAAAAAAAAATCCTGTGCTTTTTGGAGAGGCCTCCAGGGACTCACAATACACAAACTCCCACTGTGCCTCTCTTTTAAAGGGATCGCCTAATTAGGTCAGGCCCACCAGGACAGTCTTCCTTTTGAACCATTTACAGCCAGCTGATTAGAGACCTTAATTACATCTGCAACATCCCTTCATCTTTACCTATAAGTAACCTAATCATGGCAGGTTAGTAGCCTAACTAACTAACCTATGAGTAACCTAATCATGGCAGTGACATCTATAAAATGTATGTAAATGGCGTATTCACAGGTTCCACCCACACCCAAGGAAACCATATGCAGGGTGTGCATAACATCTTAGAATTCCATCTACCACACCACACTAGAGATTAAAAACTTCCTTTGCTGGGGAGAGAGTAGAGCAGGAGGGAATTAAGAGGGTTTGATGGTGGTAGGTGCCCAAGAAGGGAACATGAACCCTAGCATCCTTGCCTCCAAAACCTGGCTGAGTCTCATAGGAGGAAGAGTGGAGATTGAGAAGAAACCCAGAAGTGATGGGGCAGAACTTGGGAGCAATAGGGTCTGTCCCTCTTTTTCCGGATGAAGACATGGGAGGGGCAAGCTGCATTAAGTCTGGAGAAAGAACAGTAAGGTATAAATGGCTACACAGGGTATTAGGCAGAGAGGACCTGAGACAGTCTCGTCTATGTTCTAGAAGCCTCAGAGTGTCCAGGACAAGAGTTGGCCTCTTCCCCTCCCCATGAGAGGGCCTGCGGAAGTGACTTCCATACAGTCTGATGTGGAAAGACCTTAAGGTCAGGATGAGTGATGGCTCAGCTGCACATCAGCAGGTAAAAGCTTGGGGATCAGAGAAGATGATGTACATCTCAGCCAGTGGCATAATGGACAGCTAATGACTGAGCAATAGACACTCTGCTTCCTGGCCTCATTCCATGCACTATGCAAGGCTCTGGGACACAGTTAGAACCCTGGAGAAAGGCGGGAAAGAGCTACAGTTAGGTTGGATAGGATCACAATTAGGTGAACATCACTCAGTGGAATGGGATTTGGATTAGTTTCCAAAGACTGCCCTAACTAATGACCATAAACTGGGTGGCTTACAACAAAAGAAATTTATTTTCTCACAGTTCCAGAGACCAGGAGACTAAAATCAAGGTGTTGGCAAGGTTGGTTTCTTTTGGAGGTTCTGAGGATAAATATGCTCCATGCCCCACTCCTGGCTGCCGGGGAAAAACCTTGACTTGTAGATGCATTGCCCCAATTGCTGCCTCAGGCTTCACATCATCTCTTCTCTGTGTCTCTCCGCATCTCCTCCTTTTCTGTCTCAGAACACTTGTCATTGGATTTAAGACCTACCCTAAATCCAAGATGATTTCAAGTCTAGATCCTTAATTTCAATACATCTGCAATAATCCTACTTTTAAATAAAGTCACATTCTCATGTGCTAGGGATGAGGACTTAGACATGGCTCCTGGCGGGAACAGAATTCAACCCACTACAGGGTTCAAAATAGAAATTAAGGTGACATCAGCAGCTGTAACATGTAAACCCCCAAATCTCAGCAACTGTACATATCAGAAGTTGATTCCTTACTTACATAACAGCCAGTGCCTATATTACTGGTCAGCAGGCGGTGGGGCTCTACTCCACACAGTAGCTCAGGGACTCAGGCTCTGCCATCTTCAGCCTGCAGCTTCCAAGATCATCTTGAGCCTTCATAGCCACCTGGAAGTTGTTGAAGAGAGAGGGAGAAGAATGAGGAGAACAGATTGGGTAGAGAAGACACATCTGTTTCTTACCCCCAACCTGGCAATGACGTTGCTGGGAAGTAGTCAGTGACCCCACCTAGATGCTGGGGGCCTGGGGCTCCCCTGGCTGGACGGCCATTCCCAGACATTCCTGAAGGGATTCATGAATCCTTGGTGAATAGCTGGCCATTTATGCCACAGCTAGTAATGAGAAAATAGAGTAAAATTTCTTACACATGTAAGCTAATGGTCTGAGTTTTGTGCCCATTACACAACCATAACAAATGTATTTTCCAGGCCACACCCTCTGGAGACACATTTAGGTCCTGTTTTATTCTGTTTGGGCTGCTATAACACACCATAAACTGGGTCACTTTTAAACAACAGCTTATTATTGTTCACAATTTATTGCACATAGTTCTGAAAACAGGGAAGTCCAAAATCAAGGTGCTAGCAGATTCAGCATCTGGTGAGGGCCTACTTTCTGGTTCATAGAAAGCACTGGTGGAAGGCCAGGCACAGTGGCTCATGCCTGTAATTCCAGCACTTGGGGAGGCTGAGGTGGGCCAATCATTTGAGGCCAGGAGTTCAAGACCAGCCTTGCCAACATGGTGAAACTCCATCTCTACGAAAAATATAAAAAAGTTAGCTGGGTATGGTGGCATGCACCTGTAGTCCCAGCTACTTGGGAGGCTGAGGCAGGAGAATCGCTTGAACTCAGGAAACAGGGGTTGTAGTGAGCTGAGATTGCACCACTGCACTCCAGCTTGGGCAACAGAGCAGTCTCCATCTCAAAAATTTAAAAAAAAATTTAAAGAGAAAGCAAGCACTGGTGGAAAGGGTGAGGTAGCACTCTGGGGCCTCTTTTATAAGGGCACTGATCCCATTCATGAGGCCTCCACCCTCTTGACCTAATCACCTCCCAAAGGCCCCACCGTCTAATACTATCTCCTTGGGTGTTGAGTTTCAACACATGACAAACATCAGACCATAGCTGACCCTAACCTGGAGCCAGTTAGTTATTGTGCTTGCTCCTGAAGGCTCCAGTTTCCGGCAGCACTGCATTTCCCTCCAAGTACTTCCCTCTGCTCAAAGTGGGGAGGGTGCATCTCAGCTCTCCATACTTCCCACCCAGGCCTCTACTTGTCAGGCCCCTGTGGGTTTGCCTCAGCCATACCTAACTACTCAGGAGCACTGTACCATCTCAGCTGCCCAGAGAATCCGCAGCTCTTGCCAGGCCCGGGGAGAGTAAACCCCTAATGCAAAATGACCTTCCTTACCTGCCACATTCCTGGATCATTTTCACTGCTGTAGGTGTCCCAAGCCAGGGCTTAGCTCCTCCCTGGGCCTTTTCTCCCAGCAGGAGTTCACGTCAGCCCTAAAGACCTCCTCCCCAAGTCTGCCTGAGGACCTGCTTCCCACACAGGGTCAACCCTCCTTCACTCTTCTCTAGGAAGCCCCCTTTCCCGTCCTCCAGCCAGATCTTCCCAACTCCAATAGCATTTCCTGCCCTCAGATGAGCTGTGTGTTCTTTTGGAAAGAAGAGGTTTGCTACTTAAAAATGCCATTGAAGAAATATAGCCACCCTTGCATATGTTTCCAAAAAATATACGCCACATGGCAGGGATATGTGACAATTATGGTCAGATGTGGGTTTTTAATTCTGTGAAAAAATCAGGAAGGAGGGTATCCTAGAGGAAAATGGAGGAAGAAACTACCAATACAGACACACCATCATAGCAGTGTTCCTCTTTCTCTTCAATCACCGCTGACATCCTTGGGGACCCCAGCAGGAGAACGAAGTATACAAGGTATCTCTCCACACTGGAGCGTCTCTACACTGGAGCGTCTCACCCTCAGCACAAGTGGCATTTGGGGCTGGACGAGGCTTTGTTGTGGGACTGTCCTGTGTGGTGTGTGGTAGGATGTTTGACAGCATCTTCAGCCTCCACCCACTGGATGACAGTAGCATCCTCCCTACTGCAAGCTGCAGCAGTCAAAAACACCACGAAATATTCCCAAATGTCTCCTGGAGGACAAAATCACCCCCAATTGAAAAGCACTGCTTTTAAGCAATAGGACAAACTGTTGTTGAAGAAGCACACAGAAATTTACAGTTGGGAACAGCGCTGTCCAAATACAATGTGAGCCACAAATGCAAGCCACAGATGTGATTTTAAATTTTCTAGTAGAGACATTTGAAACAGTTTTGAAAATGGTGAAATTAGTTTTAACCATCTAGTTTGTTTAACCCAATACGTATTATACAAAATGTTCTTTAACATGTAATCAATATTAAAAGTTACTAATGAATAGTCTTTTTTTTTCCTGGTACTTTGTCTCAGAAATCCAGTGAGCGTTTTTTTTCTAAAGCACATCTCAGTTTGGACTAGCCATATTTCAAGTGCTCAGTAGCTACACAAGGTGAGTGGCTACGGTCTTAGCCAGTGCTGGCTGGGAAGCCTGCATGGCTTTATGATAAAACCACAGACATTAGAATCAAGCAAGCAGTAGCCTCAAGTTCCAGCTCACAGGCTATGTGACCCTGAGCAAGTAAGTCTCTCAGAGCCTTGATTTCTCTAGCTGTAAAATGTGACAGTGACGCATTCTGCATAGGGTCTGTGTAAGTCCGTTCTCACATTGCTATAAAGAACTACCTGAGACTGGGTAATTTATAAAGAAAGAAGGTTTAATTGGCTCATGATTCTGGAAGCTGTACAGGAAGCATGGCTGGGGAGGTCTCAGGAAACTTACAATCACAGTGGAAGGCAAAGAGGAAGGAGGCACGTCTTACATGGCTGGAACAGAAGAAGAGAGAGGGAAGGTGCCACACACTTTAAAACAACCAGATATCATGAGAACTCACTCACTGTCATGAGAACAGCAAGGGGGAAATCTGCCCCCATGACCCAATCCCCTCCCACCAGGTCCCTCCTCCAACACTGGTGATTACAATTTGAAATAAGATTTGGGCAGGGGCACAAATCCAAACCATATCAGGGTCGTTGTGAGGATTACGAAGGAAAAGAGAGGTTTGAAGCACCCTTAAAACAAGCAGAGCATAGTGGTCCCCCTTTAGGGGTTAGTCCCCTTCCTCCCAGGAGCAGCTCCCTCCTGAGCAATGGGTAAGTACGCCTCGAAGGCGGCCACCACAGGGAATCCATAATGCCCCCACTGACCTGCTTTGCTCTCCCTCCCTGGAAACAGCACATCCCCAAAGGTCTCAGCCCCACTAAATCTCCTCTTCCAGGCAGCAAGATTCATCTGTGCCATGTGTTTGCCTCTTTATTTGTTAATAAAAGTACTTTTCCTAGAGTGCAGTCAAAAGGGGGAGTGGGGAGTAATAATGTGTTTGGTGTCTCCGATATTAATAGCACCAAGTGTCACATGCTATGACAGCGATGAAAGTGGGTATGGACTCGAGACCCCCTCTTTTCTGGGAGGCAATGCTCCCCCTTGCAAACAGAAAATAAACACAGCCCTGGTGGAGCGCAAATGCCAATAACTGTGAGATTTTGATTAAATAATAGATATGTGTTCAGAAGCACTTCTTTATAGTATGTGATTAAGAAAGATAACTAGACATTCTTACAGCCCTAATGATAATAATTACCACAACACATAAAGTGCAGAATATGACACCAGAAAGGCCATTATTAACCTTTCCCAGGGTTATTTTTTGGGGTGTATTTTTGACACCATGGACACCGGCATTCAGAAACTAAATGAAACTATAGCTGAGGCAATTACCCTCAGCCATTGCCCTGATCCAGCCTGGGATCAGGACAAATAAAGGGGGATGAGAAGGGGAGAGAGAGAAAGAGACAGTGTGCAGGGGGCATAAAAAGTCTTTTATACAAAACAGATGCTTGTTTAATATTGAACATCTGGCCAGTCTTATAAAGATTTGTATTAACATTTCTGCAACTGTCAGTAATTCAAAAAACTGACAGAGCTTCCCTGTTTAAATTTTTGCTATAAATAACAACCTTAGATTTTTTTTTTTCTGCTTGCATGCAATTTGGGTCCCTGACATCTGATACCCAACTGCTCAGCAGTTCCTTGCCTGACCTGAGGGTGCAGAGGGGTGGCAGCTGCTCTGGAATCTCACTGCCCTGCACTTCCTCAAGAACTGCCCAAACCTCTCCATCCTGGCTTCACAATACCTGGCCTTAATGCCATTGAACTTTCCTCTACTCTACACCAAGTGCATCAGTCAGCTTCTGCTGCATAACAAACTATCCCAAAATTGAGTGGCTTCAAAAAGTGACCATATATTTTGCTTATGACTCCAAGGGTGGGCTATTTGGACTGGGCTCTGTTTGTTGGTTCTTCTGGTCTTGACTGAGTTCATTCATTCTATTGTAGTTAGTTTCCAGGTTGGCTCAGGTTTGGGTGGTCTATGTTGGTCTAAGTAGCCTCTAGTTCATCTCTGCTTTACATGCTCTCATCCTCCAGCAGGCCAGCCTGAGAACATTCACACAACACAAGCAGGGGTCCAAGAGAGCAAGCAGCAGCATGCAGGGTCTTTTGGGGTGTAGGTTCAGAACTGGCATGCTATCACTTCTGCTTCATTCTACTGATGAAAGCAAGTCACAAAACCAGATTCATGGGGTTAAGAAACGAATGTCATCCACTGAGAGGAGCTACAAAATCGGATTGCAAGGATACAGGCTGAAGAACAATTGTGGCAATTTTTGCAAACAAGATCTCAACTCTGGTACAGTTTCTCAACCATTCTCCAATGACCGAGTCAGGCAGAGAAGGTATTGTTGTTATCACAACTTTAAAGCTAAGGAACTGTACAGGCTAAGTGATTCATCTAGAGTTGCATGGCCTCTTAGAGAGCAAGATTCTTCCCAGATGCCATGAATCAAAAGCAAAGGCAACAAGATGCCTGGAGAAGATAAAGAGCAGGAAATATTTCCAAGTGGGCAGTGAAGAAAACTCTGGAAGATGGAGTTTACCAGCAGCTGTAGCTGCTGACCACAGTCAGGGCAGACTTTCTGGCTAATACAGTAGTCAGCCTGATATGAGAGTGATTTGAGTAGCATCAAAAGGTGTACTTATTGTTTCACAAATTTGTTTCTCCCACCTTCTTATTCTGTAGAGGAATAAGGCATGTAACAAAACTATATTCAAATGTTAACTATATTCAAAAAATAAATAAGAGAGGATGTCAGTGAAAATAGAAGAAGCAGCCACAAAGCAAATCTTACATTATCAAAGGCTTTAAGAAGACACCTGGAGGTGGGTGAGACCCTCAGAGAAGACCTTGTAACACATGGGCAGCTGCTCACCAGGGGAATCCAAGGTCAGTCCCTCAAGAATCAGATTCTCTCTGTGGATGAACGGGGACAATCCAACTGGGCTCTAACAGGTCACCTGATACACCTCTGATCTCTGCCTGATAATAACTAGCTGCCAGCCATTCCTCTTGGCTGTGGTTAGTGTCCCCTGAAAATCCTATCTCTGCATTAATGGAGCTTTCCAAACCCAGCCCCTAGCTGCCCATTCTAGGATGTGTGAACGCCTAGTGAGTGGGCTTTCTGTTACATTTTGTCAATAGAGTGTTCAGTGCCATACCAGGTGTTGCCCTTGGTAGTCATTGTGCCAACACCCAATTGGGGTGTGATTAATTCCTCCCCAGAAACCACTCATTCTTGCCTTGGCCCAGTGTTTAGAAGGCCCACAGCACTAATTCCCCTGACTTCAGGCCCCCAAGGCCCAAGTTGAAGTGTATACTTAGGGAGGATGAGGATCTACTAACCTACTAACATATTAGCTGGACAGAGCTCAGCACAGTGGTTCTCAGCCAGGAACCAGGCAGCCCAACAGCTGGCATTTAGAAGTGGTATGAGGTCATTTTTCATGGTTGCAATAATGGGGATGGGAAAAGCCACTGGCATTTAGCAAGTGGGAGTTTGGGATACTTAACATGATGCAGTCCTGCCTGACACAGAATAGTTGCAACTAGAACATCAAAGGCAATCTCGTTTTCCTGCTGCTGGTCTACAAGGCCCTCTAAGGAAATAGGACCAAAGACCAGCAATCTTTGAGGAGAAAATAATGCATCATATTCGCATGATTGCATTGTTTGCAAAGTTAGACATCTTTTTTGTCATTTAATCCTCAAAGTCACCTTGTGAAATGCAGCAAATCTGATTCTCTGTTACACACACAAGGAAACTGAGACTCAGGGATATTCACTGACGTGTTCAGATGCATCTGTTCAGATCCTTCAAGAAGCAGATGCCAAGAGGGATGAAGGGGAGACAAAGCAGGAGTGGGAGGGGAGAGCCTTCAGACAGTGGTGCACTGCACTCCAGCTTGGGTGACAGAGTGAGACTTTGTCTCAAAAAAAAAAAATGAATGAATGAATAAATAAATAATAGATTGAGACAGGCGCGGTGGCTCACGCCTGTAATCCCAGCACTTTGGGAGGCTGAGGTGGGCAGATCACGAGGTCAAGAGATCGAGACCATCCTGGCTAACATGGTGAAACCCCGTCTCTACTAAAAAATGAAGAAAATTAGCCAGGCATGGTGGCGGGTGCCTGTAGTCCCAGCTACTGGGGAGGCTGAGGCAGGAGAATGGTGTGAACTCGGGAGGTGGAACTTGCAGTGAGCCGAGATCGTGCCACTGCGCTCCAGCCTGGGTGACAGAGTGAGACTCCATCTCAAAAAAATAATAATAATAATAAAAATAAATAATAGATTGATTCCTTTCATTAGAAATCATATCCAGGGCACCAAAAACTTAGAAAACAGAGAAAACGAATTGAATGGCATGACTCCACCAGGTCCGATACCTGGGAAAGGACAGAGGGAAGGAAGGGGGATTGGGTAAGAAGAGACTCCAACCACAGGATGCTCTGAGCAAACATTGGCCACTCTGATGGGTAACCCCAGAGCAAAAACTGCCTGTAAGAGGAATCCTGGTCAGGCAGGAATGGTGCAGTTCCATCACCCCATCATGACCATGGAAGGCCATGGCCTCAGGTAAGCGCTACCTAGGACCAGAAGATGTACCAGCTGAAGGCTCTCTATGTATGACCCTCTTGCAGCAGGGTCTCTGGAGGGAGACCTGGGCTGCCACTCCATAGCTATCACATCACACAAATAAGATGCAGTGGAGTCAAGACTCAAGGCCCACTAGACAGCCAACTCAAATGCAGATGAAGAAGAACAAAGGGACTTTGGAACATGAGGGATGGGAAGGGGCACAGCCCAAGTGGAGCCTGAGGGAATTCTTGAGTGGGTAGAATGAAAAGACAAAGAGAGAGAGAGGCTCTGACATCAAATATCAGCTGCTGGGACCCATCTCAAAAAAATCAACCAAAGCTAGAACATGCTGGAAAGGTTGGGCCAGTTGCTGGGCTCTGTGTTCATGTGATAGGATGACGAGAAGGTCCAATTAGCCAAAGCTTTGCCAACGCAGAACCCACAGTGTCTTACTGAAGGAGGAGACAGGAAAACTAGCAAATAAATACCAGGCTGGCATTTTCTAGTGATTGTCACTGCAAAGGGCATCCCGCTGGCATCTCCCAGCTGAGTGCCATGTCATGCGGGTGCCCTGGCATTGGAGATGCTATAATGGGGTCTTGGTGTTACAGGGACAGGAAGCCAGTGATGCAGAACCTCTGAGTCACTCTGGAACCAGAGATAAAATTAGACGGCTGAGGCTTTAAGGGACCTTAGACATCATCTAGTGTATGACCTCCTCACCTGCATTTTTCAGAGGAGGAAATTGAGGCCCAGAGAGGCCAAGAGATTTCCTCTAGTCCAGAGTTTCTTAACCCTCAGCCCTGCACTACTGACATTTGGGGCCATACACAGTTTTTTTTTTGGGGGGGGGGGGGCGGGGGAGAAGGGGAAGAGCTGTCCAGTGTATTACAGGTTGTTGAGCAGCATCCACAGCCTCTACCCACTAGATCCCAGGAACATTTTCCCAGTCTCACAACCGAAAATATCTCCAGATCCAAATGGCACTGTGAAATGTCCCCCTGCAAGCCACAGTTACCCCCAGTTGAGAACCACAGCTCCATGACAAACATCCAGAGTGAGACCTCCAACTGGCCTCCTGCCTCAAAAGCCACTGCCCACCTCCAACATCACAACAGTCTGAGAGGACAGGACCAGTGTCTGCCCTTTGACGGTGGAAATTTGAAAAGAAAAACAGGGAGAATTTTGAACTCCACTGAAATGCCCTGGCTGCAGTAGAGAGGCAGCTAGAAATCTAATATTTGACCAACGTATAATCAGAAAGAACTGCACTTTAAAAAAAAAAATAGGCCAGGCACAGTGGCTCACGCCTATAATCCCAGCACTTTGGGAGGCCGAGTCAAGTGGATCACCTGAAGTCAGGAATTCAAGACCAGCCTGGCCAATGTGGTAAAACCCCGTCTCTACTAAAAATACAAAAATTATACCCAAAGGATTATAAATCATTCTACTATAAAGACACATGCACACATATGTTTATTGTGGCACTATTCACAATAGCTAAGACTTGGAACCAATCCAAATGCCCATCAATGATAGACTAGATAAAGAAAATGTGGCACATACACACCATGGAATACTATGCAGCCATAAAAAAGGATGAGTTCATGTCCTTTGTAGGGACATGGATGAAGCTGGAAACCATCATTCTGAGCAAACCAACACAAGAACAGAGAACCAAACACCACATGTTCTCACTCATAAGTGGGAGTTGACCAAAGAGAACACATGGACATAGGGAGGGGAACATCACACACTGGGGCCTGTCAGGGAGTGTGGGGCTAGGAGAGGGATAGCATTAGGAGAAATACCTAATGTAGATAATGGGTTGATGGGTGCAGCACACCACCATGGCACATATATACCTACGTAACAAACCTGTACGTTCTGCACATGTACCCCAGAACTTAAAGTATAATTTTAAAAAATACAAAAATTAGCCAGGTGTGGTGGCACACACCTGTAATCCCAGCTCCTCAGGAGGCTGAGGCAGGAGAATTGCTTGAACCTGGGAGGCAGAGGTTGCTGTGAGCCAACATGGTGCCACTGCACTACAACTTGGGTGACAGAGTGAGACTCTGTCTCAAAAATAAATAAATAATAGATTGATTTCTTTCATTATAAGTCACATTCAGAGCGCCAAAAACTTAGAAAACAGAGAAAATGAATTGAATGGCATGACTCCACCATCTCTTTCAATGGATTTCTAAATCTCTTTGATTTCCTAGAACTACTTGGGATGCCTCCTGGTCATCATTGATTTAAAGAAGTACAATGGGGAGGGGGGCGGAGCAAGATGGCCGAATAGGAACAGCTCCAGTCTCCAACTCCCAGCGGGAGCGACACAGAAGACTGGTGATTTCTGCATTTTCAACTGAGGTACTGGGTTCATCTCACTGGGGAGTGCCGGACGATCGGCGCTGGTCAGCTGCTGCAGCCCAACCAGCAAGAGCTGAAGCAGGACGAGGCATCGCCTCACCTGGGAAGCGCAAGGGGGAAGGGAATCCCTTTTCCTAGCCAGGGGAACTGAGACACACAACACCTGGAAAATCGGGTAACTCCCACCCCAATATTGCGCTTTAAGCAAACAGGCACACCAGGAGATCATATCCCACACCTGGCCGGGAGGGTCCCACGCCCACGGAGCCTCCCTCATTGCTAGCACAGCAGTCTGTGATCTACCGGCAAGGCAGCAGCGAGGCTGGGGGAGGGGCGCCCGCCATTGCTGAGGCTTAAGTAGGTAAACAAAGCTGCTGGGAAGCTCGAACTGGGTGGAGCTTACAGCAGCTCAAGGAAACCTGCCTGTCTCTGTAGACTCCACCTCTGGGGACAGGGCACAGCTACACAACAACAACAACAACAACAACAAAAAAGCAGCAGAAACCTCTGCAGACGCAAACGACTCTGTCTGACAGCTTTGAAGAGAGCAGTGGATCTCCCAACACGGAGGTTGAGATCTGAGAAGGGACAGACTGCCTGCTCAAGCGGGTCCCTGACCCCTGAGTAGCCTAACTGGGAGACATCCCCCACTAGGGGCAGTCTGACACCCCACACCTCACAGGGTGGAGTACACCCCTGAGAGGAAGCTTCCAAAGCAAGAATCAGACAGGTACACTCGCTATTCAGAAATATTCTATCTTCTGCAGCCTCTGCTGCTGATACCCAGGCAAACAGGGTCTGGAGTGGACCTCAAGCAATCTCCAACAGACCTACAGCTGAGGGTCCTGACTGTTAGAAGGAAAACTATCAAACAGGAAGGACACCTACACCAAAACCCCATCAGTACATCACCATCATCAAAGACCAGAGGCAGATAAAACCACAAAGATGGGGAAAAAGCAGGGCAGAAAAGCTGGAAATTCAAAAAATAAGAGCGCATCTCCCCCGGCAAAGGAGCGCAGCTCATCGCCAGCAACGGATCAAAGCTGGACGGAGAATGACTTTGACGAGATGAGAGAAGAAGGCTTCAGTCCATCAAATTTCTCAGAGCTAAAGGAGGAATTACGTACCCAGTGCAAAGAAACTAAAAATCTTGAAAAAAAAGTGGAAGAATTGACGGCTAGAGTAATTAATGCAGAGAAGATCATAAACGAAATGAAAGAGATGAAAACCATGACACGAGAAATACGTGACAAATGCACAAGCTTCAGTAACCGACTCGATCAACTGGAAGAAAGAGTATCAGCGATTGAGGATCAAATGAATGAAATGAAGCGAGAAGAGAAACCAAAAGAAAAAAGAAGAAAAAGAAATGAACAAAGCCTGCAAGAAGTATGGGATTATGTAAAAAGACCAAATCTCCGTCTGATTGGGGTGCCTGAAAGTGAGGGGGAAAATGGAACCAAGTTGGAAAACACTCTTCAGGATATCATCCAGGAGAACTTCCCCAACCTAGTAGGGCAGGCCAACATTCAAATCCAGGAAATACAGAGAACGCCACAAAGATACTCCTCGAGAAGAGCAACTCCAAGACACATAATTGCCAGATTCACCAAAGTTGAAATGAAGGAAAAAATCTTAAGGGCAGCCAGAGAGAAAGGTCGGGTTACCCACAAAGGGAAGCCCATCAGACTCACAGCAGACCTCTCGGCAGAAACTCTCCAAGCCAGAAGAGAGTGGGGGCCAATATTCAACATTCTTAAAGAAAAGAATTTTAAACCCAGAATTTCATATCCAGCCAAACTAAGTTTCATAAGTGAAGGAGAAATAAAATCCTTTACAGATAAGCAAATGCTTAGAGATTCTGTCACCACTAGGCCTGCCTTACAAGAGACCCTGAAGGAAGCACTCAACATGGAAAGGAACAACCGGTACCAGCCATTGCAAAAACATGCCAAAATGTAAAGACCATCGAGGCTAGGAAGAAACTGCATCAACTAACGAGCAAAATAACCAGTTAATATCATAATGGCAGGATCAAGTTCACACATAACAATCTTAACCTTAAATGTAAATGGACTAAATGCTCCAATGAAAAGACACAGACTGGCAAACTGGATAAAGAGTCAAGACCCATCAGTCTGCTGTATTCAGGAGACCCATCTCACATGCAGAGACATACATAGGCTCAAAATAAAGGGATGGAGGAAGATTTACCAAGCAAATGGAGAACAAAAAAAAGCAGGGGTTGCAATCCTAGTCTCTGATAAAACAGACTTTAAACCATCAAAGATCAAAAGAGACAAAGAAGGCCATTACATAATGGTAAAGGGATCAATTCAACAGGAAGAGCTAACTATCCTAAATATATATGCACCCAATACAGGAGCACCCAGATTCATAAAGCAAGTCCTTAGAGACTTACAAAGAGACTTAGACTCCCATACAATAATAATGGGAGACTTCAACACTCCACTGTCAACATTAGACAGATCAAC